>NW_021820316.1:20000-48620 GCF_901001135.1 Rhinatrema bivittatum | reverse complement strand
TCAGTAGAGGTGGCCCTGAGATGAGCCACTGAATTCACCATGGTGCTCACTTGATGAGCCTTGACAGTATGTAATCCGATGGCCAGCCAGCGCATAACAGTGCCCCATATGGTCTGCGAACCATTTAGACGGAGTTAGTTTGGCAGTCTATTGGGATGAAAGGACATGAACAACTGAGACACTTTAAGTTGAGGTTAAGTCCTCTTTAGGTAATTCACCAGAGCTCTCGCACAGTCCAAGGAATGAAAACCTGTTCTCTTTATGTGCATGTGGTCTTGGAAGAAAGTAGGAAGCACAATAGCTTGATCAATGTGAAGAGCAGAAACCACTTTTGGGAAGGAAGTTGGGGAGGTTAGGGTCAAGTCTTAATGCCTACATTTCTGACTTCCCCTGCCCAAAGGTAAACGGACATCATTTCCTGCTCTTATGCTTGCTTGCGTAGGGATATGTTTATTTTGCAAGACTTATTTGACTATGACAATTTTTTTGCAGGCTCTCGTAACTGGGGTATCGTTCTATCTATGGAAACCGGCCAGCAGCTGTACACACTTTCTAGTTCTGAGAGCAAAAGTTTAAGGGGACGTGGATGTGTCACTTCCTCAAATCACAGATTATGTGCATTTTGAAGAAAGACTATGCGCACCTTACTGCAGAATGAAAAAGAAATGCCCATATAGGAACACTTGTCTTGGGGAGAATATTTTATTAAATGTGCAAAGCTTATCTAGCTATAGTATCACCATAAAGAACAGTAGGTAAATTTGTTTTTTCTCTGGTACGATGTCGACTGATCTGTCCGTCCTTTGACAGCTATTGGCAAAGTGGAAAACTTCACTCAAATCTTCTTGTTTCCTAACCCAGAGATGGGTAACTCATTTTCATAAGCCAGCAACAGGTTTGACCAAAAATATGCGAATGGATTTTCAGGCCAAATATATGCAGATACACCACCATGAATATTCATTGCGTGTAGCCTCTGCCAAACAGAAGTGGCCGGTCACCCCTCCCTGCTCCATCCCATTTTCTGTGATTGAGCAAGATTTTACGTAACAGGAAATTCAGCAGGGTTGGCATCTAGTTTGACCGTCTGGAAGCAGCAATGTTACTTGACATGGCAGATACGGGGAGAGAGGAGCAGGCCGTAGAGGCAGATTAATTGCAGTAAACAAAATTTTGCTAATATTTAAACAGAGGGGAACAAAATATATTGAGAGAACTGGATGTTAGTGAAATTTTATTCTGTTCAGTTCATCTCACAGTTGGACAGTTGGTGGGATGAGTTTCCTGCACATCCACCGTTCAGCACTTGTCTTCATGTCAGCTGTTTGTCTGATTTTTATTTATTTTAGATATCCCATGTGAGCTATTGCTCAACTTGAAGGATAGCTTCCCTAATGCCACCTTGGGTTTTTTTTTGTTGTGGTGGGGGGGAGGAGAAGATTGACTATCTCATGTTACAAGAGAGAGAGAATCCTTAAAAAATATTTATCTGACACTTGGCAACCTGCTTGCCCGCGTGCCTGGCACCGTGCCAGCCTTGGCTCGGGCTAGTGACTGTGCTTGCCAGGAGTCTTCCTCCGTTGGCTGTGCTTTCCTTGTGTGTGCGAGCAACTGTTCACCTGATGGCTGTAGGTCATCATTGCTCAGGCTGGGGGAGGGATGTGGGGGGGGGGGGGGGAAGGGGGATGCCAGTGGAAGTTTTGGAAATAAGATTAAAATTTCGTGACTCTAAACAGGTAAGCAAAGATTACATCAGACCCCTGCAGGAAAGTGATATAACTGCTTTAAATATATATATATTAAATATTTGTACATCACGTACGAGGTTAAGGTCTACTTTTGCTTTCATTTTGTTTTCTCAAGTTACTCCATCTAAGTGGAGCCGTGGAAGTGAGGCTGCAGCGGTGGATATAGTGAGTGACACAGTCTGCAGGTAGTAGGAGTTATTTGTGTGGCGTGGGGGTGTCGGGGTCTCTGGTGGTGATGGCTGTCTGCTGACACATGGAGGGGAGAAAGGAAACATGGATGCAGCAGTATTAGTTTGCAGCAGTACTAGTTTGCAGCAGTACTGGTTTTCAGAGTATAATGTGCGGAGGGGGAACGGATGTGGTGCTCCACGCATCACCTCGGGGATTCTGTTCCCATAGAATTGGTGCGCATGAGCTGATGATTGTTCCATGATCAGGCCGAGTTTCGCATTGTACCAGTGCTGCCATTGTAGCTGATGTTAATAGGCATCTGGGACGCTGCAAGAAGACTATAAAACAGGATATCCACAGTGGCTTAGTCAGAGGCCATTTGTCCTGATGAAGAGAAGTCATTAGACATTAGAAGCAGAATTTTAAAGTATTTTTGCAGAATTTCCCCAGAAGTACTGAGTAAATATATTCTAAGGCCCAGCCCTCCCCCACCCCTGTAATGGCTCAAGTCCCCTCCAAAACCCTAAAAATACTTTCTCCCTGACCCAGGCCTAACCACTCCCCTCCAGGCTAAACCCCTAGCTCTTTCTCTCTTCCTCTCAGTGCTCTCTTTCCTCCACTCAAGGCTCAGTACCACTCCCCCCCCCCCCCAATTGAAAGCAGCCCAGCTTTCAGACCAGCTGTTATCCTGGGAGCAGGGACAAAACTACCAGCAAAAGGGCCTATGGCAGAGAGGGATTCTGGCTGGGGGGTAGGGCAAAAAGTGACAAAACAGTGAGAGGAGCATCTGGTGAAGTGGTGGCAGCCACCAAGCCCGATTCAGCAGTCATAGCTGCCCCAGAGGGTTAAGAACATAAGAACATAAGAAATTGCCATGCTGGGTCAGACCAAGGGTCCATCAAGCCCAGCATCCTGTTTCCAACAGAGGCCAAACCAGGCCACAAGAACCTGGCAATACCCAAACACCTAGAAGATCCCATGCTACTGATGCAATTAATAGCAGTGACTATTCCCTAAGTAAACTTGATTAATAGCAGTTAATGGACTTCTCTTCCAAGAACTTATCCAAACCTTTTTTGAACCCAGCTACACTAACTGCACTAACCACATCCTCTGGCAACAAATTCCAGAGATTTATTGTGCGTTGAGTGAAAAAGAATTTTCTCCGATTAGTCTTAAATGTGCTACTTGCTAACTTCATGGAATGCCCCCTAGTCCTTCTATTATTCGAAAGTGTAAATAACCGAGTCACATCTACTCGTTCAAGACCTCTCATGATCTTAAAGACCTCTATGATATCCCCCCTCAGCCGTCTCTTCTCCAAGCTGAACAGCCCTAACCTCTTCAGCCTTTCCTCATAGGGAGCTGTTCCATCCCCTTTATCATTTTGGTTGCCCTTCTCTGTACCTTCTCCATTGCAACTATATCTTTTTGAGATACGGCGACCAGAATTGTACACAGTATTCAAGGTGTGGTCTCACCATGGAGCGATATAGAGGCATTATGACATTTTCCGTTTTATTAACCATTCCCTTCCTAATAATTCCTAACATTTTATTTGCTTTTTTGACTGCTGCAGCACACTGAGCTGACGATTTCAATGTATTATCTACTATGACGCCTAGATCTCTTTCTTGGGTGGTAGTTCCTAATATGGAACCTAACATCGTGTAACTACAGCTAGGGTTATTTTCCCTATATGCAACACCTTGCACTTGTCCACATTAAATTTCATCTGCCATTTGGATGCCCAATCTTCCAGTCTTGCAAGGTCCTCCTGTAATGTATCACAGTCTGCTTGTGATTTAACTACTCTGAATAATTTTGTATCATCTGCAAATTTGATAACGTCACTCATTGTATTCCTTTCCAGATCATTGATATATATATTGAAAAGCACCGGTCCAAGTACAGATCCCTGAGGCACTCCACTGTTTACCCTTTTCCACTGAGAAAATTGACCATTTAGTCCTACTCTCTGTTTCCTGTTTTTAACCAGTTTGTAATCCACGAAAGGACATCGCCTCCTATCCCATGACTTTTAGTTTTCGTAGAAGCCTCTCATGAGGGTTGGAGACACCTGCACTGCAGAGGAGAGAGAAGCCCCTGGTAGAGGGAAATACCCAGCAGTGGTTTGTAGACCCAGCTTGTGCTCGCACTGTAGTCACTTCCCTTCCCTTCTAGCCACATGGGCCTGTGTTCTTTTGGCTGCCTCCTGGTTCTCCTCCATTCTTGCATGCAAAATAGAAAACTCTTTCTCTGTGGAGGAGAGTTCTTTGCAAATTCTGCATTGGGCAGGTGTGCAGAATTCTCCAAGGTGTGATAAGAACTGGCCTGGCCAGCGATGGGCTCCTTGGGAGCGCCTTCATTTTATATTGAGCAGAATATCTCACTGAACTGGCAAGAATCCCTTGATAAGAAATGGACTGCACATGTCTGGGTCAGGCACGATGTATAATTTGGTGCAAGTTGCTTGATATCCTGGTTCCTAGGGTACCCATTTATATAGACTGATGCAATAACGTGCGCCCAGCTTGGTGCACAGGTTATCGTGTGCTTGGATGCACTAGACTAGCACTTGATGCAATAAAGGGATTAGCGCATCCAAAACGCCTGCCCAAACTGCGTAGCCGATCGTGCTCGTATGTAAATTCCATGAAGATGAAGCTATTAGCTATTACCCCCTGATGCACTAAATTGCCGGGCGCCCAATGCACACTTTTTAATGTGGCAAATCTAACTCCAGCTCCGGAACCGGTGTTAAGTCATTCGTGAGTTGAGGGCTCGTGAGAAATACAAAAAATACTGTTCTGTGTGTGGTTCCTCCTAAGTGTCATTGCGATACTTTAATCTACTGCTGTGTGGTGTTCAAGGTTAAAGGAATAATGTAACCACCTGATTAAAAAAAACACGACACACGTGCACAATATACTCATTCCAGGCGTGCATATTGCACGGGATAAAACAGATGCTCGTATTGAGCGCCCGTTGCAAATGTGGACGCAGGGCTACGTCTCCTGGGCGCCCGATGCATTTGAGCGCTAGGGGCGCCTGATTCTTCCCCAGCGCGTCCTTTTTAACGCACCTGCTTGTTTACGTATTGCATGGGGCGGCCAGGAGACGTGGCTGTGACACTCAGTATGAACGCTCGTTTTACCGCGTGTCTTATCGCATTAGCCCCTTACATTGTAAGCTTTTTTTTTTTGGGGGCAGGGACTTAATGACTCTGGGGGGGGGGAGGGGAAAGCTGTAAATCACCTTGAGCTGAATTTGCCAGGGTGATCTGGAAATACAAATTTAAATTTAAAACAGAGATTGGGGAAAGGGCCTTTATTTTGCTTTATACAGGAGAAGTAGGTGAGAGAGTGTAGTATCCCTTTCGCTGCTGTCAGCTTCTGAGTTTTTTTCCTCTGAAATACCTTAAACCTTCCTAATCTTACTAATTGGTAGAACTTTGTTGTAGATGTGGCAGGTCATTTCCATCTCGCGCAGTGGGCCCCGATATACCGATGATCAGTTGTTGACCCCCTTGTATCCAAAGAGTATGGCCCAAGCTGAAACCCAACCAGGTGACACTGTCGGGTAGAGGTTAGCAGAATTGATGGAAAAAGTGGGAGGCGGGGATCCAATTTTCTCCCAAATACTAAAACCACTTGGTGTTTTTTGTTTCTTTTTTTGGTCTAAAACAGTATTTCTACAGCATTCCTACAGTTTCTCTTCACTTTATCAAAACTTGCTCTCCTACCTTGTAAATATTAATTTTGCCATGAGAAAAAGGCCTAGCTATCACAACAGCAAACAACCTCCTCACCCATATTTTGTAATAGCATTTCAATATTCATCTCATTTATGTTTGTCTACATATACCAACAAAACAACGAATAAAAGGAAAAATTGTAAGGCCTTGATTCTGCCAGTCCCTGAAAACTGCTCTGCTGGTTACTGAGTTTTGAAAACTTAAGAGGTGATAATGATGAGCTGGTGGATATAGAATAAGAACATAAGATGTGCCATACTAGGTCAGACCAAAGGTCAATCAAGCCCAGCATCCTGTCTTCAACAGTGGCCAATCCAAGTCTCAAGTACCTGGCAAGTACCCAAACATTAAACACATCCCATGCTACTAAAATGCTGGCAATAAGCAGTGGTTATTCCTTATTGATTGATAGCAGTTAATGGACTTCTCCTCCAGGAACTTATCCAAACCTTTTTTAAACACAGCTACAGTATGTCTTAACCACATCCTCTGGCATCAAATTCCAGTGCTTAATTGTGCATTGAGTGAAACAGAATTTTCTCTGATTTGTTTTAAATGTGCTACTTGCTAACTTCAGAGTATTTGGATTTTCTGATGGCATTTGACAAAAGTCCCTAATGAGAGACCTGAGAAAATTAAAAAGTCATGGAATAGGAGGCAATGTGCTACTACTGTGGGTTGTGAACTGGTTAAAACATAAGAAACAGAAAGTAGGACTAAATGGTCAGTTTTCTCAATGGAGGAAGGTAAACAGTGAGGTGCCCCAGTGATCTATACTCAGACCAGCATTTTTTAATATATTTATAAACAATCTGAAAAAGGGAACAAGTGAGGTAAACAAATTTGCAGACACAAAATTATTCCTAGTTACTAAAATCACAAGCAGATCGTAAGAAATTGCTGGAAGACCTTGCAAGACTGAGAAATTGAGCATCCAAATGGCAGCTGAAATTTAATGTGGACAAGTGCAAAGTGATATACCTGTTGAAAAGTAATCCAAACTGTAGTTACATAATGTTAGGTTCTTATATTAGGAGTTATCACATAGGAAAAGGATCTATGAGTCATTGTGGACAGTACATTGAAATCCTTATTTTTTGTGTGCAGTGGCAGCAGTCAAAAAATAAAGCGTTAGGGATTATTAGGAAAGGAATGGGAGAATAAAACAGAAGTGTTAACACCTCTGTATCACTAAATAGTGAGACCGTG
This sequence comes from Rhinatrema bivittatum, assembly GCF_901001135.1. Lineage (NCBI taxonomy): Eukaryota > Metazoa > Chordata > Amphibia > Gymnophiona > Rhinatrematidae > Rhinatrema > Rhinatrema bivittatum. Next base: position 41,735 of record NW_021820316.1, on the reverse strand, counting down.
GCTAGAATACTGTGTACAGTTCTGCTTGCCACATCTGAAAGATACAGCTGAACTGGAAAAGGTACAGAGAAGGGTGACCAAAATGATAAAGGGGATGGAATGGCTCCCCTATGAGGAAAGTCTAAAGAGGTTAGGGCTGTTCAGCTTGGAGAAGAGACTGCAGAGGGAAGATATGATCGAGATCTATAAAATCAAAAGTGGAATAGAAACGGGTAAATGAAAATTGTATTTTTTTGAAAGAATAAATAACCAGAGTAAGGGACACGCCATTAAGTTACTAAGTAGCACATTTAAAACAAAATGTTTTCACTCAGTGCACAATTAAGCTCTGGAATTCATTGTCAGAGGATGTGGTAAAGACAGTAGGCAAAGCTGGGTTTAAAAGAGGTTTGGACAATTTCCTGGAAGAAAAATCCATAAACTATTTTTAACCAGGTAGACTTTGTGAAAGCCACAACCTATCCCTGGGTGTTAGCAGCATGAGATCTATCTACTATTTGGGATCCTGCTAGGTACTGGTGATATGGATTGCCTACTGTTCAGAACAGGATATTAAGCTTGATGGACTCCTCAGTTTGAGGATTTATGGCAATTCTTGTGTTCTTATGTTCTATCCCGCTGGCAAAGTGAATCCTCCTGAGTCTTTTCTGACAACTCCCTTCATGGTCCTGAAGACCAGTAATTATATAATGCAGGGGATGGCCAACTACACTCCTCAAGAGCCACAAACGAGTCTAGATTTCAGGATATCCACAATGAATCTGCATGCGCTGCTGCCTCTATTGTATGCAATACATAGCCTGCATATTCATTATGACTATTTGTGGCTCTTGAGGACTGGAGTTGACCACTCCTGATAATAATGTAAGTCGAGGTTGAGTCTGTTCTCCGTGATGCTGAGTGTCCACTTTCCTGTCCCTCTGTCCTCTTTTATTTTATGTAGTAAAATGCAAGCTTCGCTCATGCTTTCTCTTATTAATTAGGACCTGACATTTAACATTAGAGGGAAAACCAGCCCCAAGAGAGGCAGTATTGATGGCAGTGAAGCCTGTTTTGTGGTCACTGATCCTGTTCTGGGACTGCGCGATGGCCTTTGCCCTTTTGGGGTTTTTTTGTTTTTTTCCAGAAATGAAATGCTTTTAAGGGGAAAGGCGAGATAGGGAAAGGCGTGCCTGCCATTTTTCCTGGTAGCACAGGGCAGCCCATCGGCCGATGCTAATCAAGTCATTATGAAGATTGTCATGAGGGGACGCTCAGAATACCATGTGGGGAAGTGTAATAGATAAGCTGATGCTTGTGCTTGTCACCATTGTTTGTTTTGGGGTTGGGAGATGTGGATTTGAGAGTACGGTTTTACTTATCTTGTTTCCTTTCTCAGGTGACACTGAAAGTAAAAAAAAATTAAAAAAAAAAAATATATATATTTATTTATACATACAATATACATTAAAATAACTAAGGGAAAGGCTGAGTATTATTTTGCAGAATGAAGTCAACCGCCTCTTCTGGTTCTTTCTTTGTAAGAGGATTCTGTGTTTGTCTGAAGACAAAGCAATGTTAGGGATTCAGAGAGAGACTGTACACTCCTTTTAATGGCCTAATTAAGGCTTTATTGAAGCACATGTTTAGAGAAATTTGTATGGAGCCCTCTTGTATGTTAATGTAAATTGTTGCATCCCGGCTTCTTCAGAGAAGCTAATCGTCTTTTTTCTGAAGTGCCCTCATTATTAATATGCGTCTTGGATCTAAGCAGGCATATCTTCAAAGTAAACAACGGCTGAGTTCTTAGACATCCCAGATGTTCAGAAAATGGTGACGTGCCCTGAAAGAATGGCTTGTCACGCGCAGCAGAATTTACAGAAGGGATCAGGAATACGTCTGGGATAATAGAGGAAGGAATGTGGAGTGGGTTCTGCTGCCGAGCTGTTAACATGTTGCTATATCTCGACCATTTGGTTGAGTTTCCTCTCGAGTTCCAGCCTACAGCTGTTGTGGATCTGAGCCTCATGTGGCCTTTCGTGGCATGCTCTGCACTTTATAATGTGGTATTTCAGTACAATTGAATAGAGTGGTGTGGCTGCCGTTTTTTAATGCACTTATATAGAAATAAAGGGGGTCAGAAGTTGTAGGCAGGGCCATGCTTTCCTGCCCCTTTGGGTCTCCAGCGCAATTGGATCTAGAACATCATGAGCAACCACCTGGAGATATCCCTCCCTCTCTCCCCCCCCCCCTGTTTTATATCCCCTTCCGACTTGAGTTAATCCAGTCTTTGGCCAGGGGACTCTGCACTTGGTCCTGAATCCAGTCACTAGGTTGTGGCAATTGAGTGATGACAGGGACACCCACACCTCCCCCCTTTCCCCGTGTGCTGGCTTTGCAGTATCCCTGACCCGTCTGCCCGGCCAGGGAGCAGAAGGTGGGATCAATCCTTGGTCTTCCACATAGCAGTACACAGTATGACCATTGAGCAACCAGGCTGGCCATGTGGATACCATTTTATAATAATAACTTAATAGTTTTCAGATTTTCACTCCCTTCATCAAGTCTGCATACCAAGAATTCAGATGTCCTTAGCCCATTCGGTATGGAGCAGATGGAAGGGCAGTATAACTCTCAAAAGCCAGTCATAGGTGCACTAAGTTACCGTAGTCCTACAACTTGGTTGACTGATCCTTATTTCAACTGAATTGTGTTGACATGCACTGTCGGGGACTTAGCACGGGTTTATCACCATACTGTTGTGTAAGCTAAAAATGAATAGCATATTGGGCAACCTCCCTGGGTTTTGACCAGGTTTTCGCGCAAGCTGTCCTCCACCATGGCTTTTGTCATCCCTGGGATAGAGTTGTTAGGGTGCAAAAGAAGAGGTCCTTCCGTCATGCATGGCCCAAATGTTTTAAGGCACTGACTTTTTTGGAGTTACTTTGAGGTCTCCTGGATGGTTTGCTCTGTGTAATGTTGCCGTCCAGCTGTTGCATTCAGCCAAGGATGCTGGTGGCTAAGTCTTGCCTTCCTTTTGTGTGGCACAGGTTGCATTTCGCCTTTGAGTGCTTGCTTAAGTTATGATGCGATTCAGGAGGCAGTGTTGATGACTTCCTTTCATCAGTGAAACATTGTTAATGGCCATTTTTAAATTACTGCTTTTTATTTCAAAATAAAATCTTATAAACTGAAAAGCAGAAATTTTCAGCATAAGAAAAGCAGATTGACTTTCTGTATTTGATTTGCAGGGTCCATGGCATGCCACTAGCATGACTTTAAGGTATCAACATTATTGCATAAGTACAATTTTTATTTTGCTATAGCCGGCGAGGAGAGCAGGACCATTGTAAACCTCTTGCTTTTTGTCTCTTGTCACTTATTTTCAGATGTAATTGTAGCTCCAGCAGTCAGCAAGCCATGAGGTCATCGTATGAGGACTAGACTACTAGTATTTAGTGGTATAAAAGAAATGTCCTGTTATGAGGAGCTGCCTCAGATTTGAGTTTATGTGCAACATCCGTGCATTGTTAAATTTCATGTTGAGTGCAGTAAGCACACGTGCGAAGCCAGACTGGGGTCAGCCTAGCCATGTGTGCTGATGTGTAGCAACGCATTGTGCAATAGCAGCTCAACTATGGACTGGAGGCAAAGGGAACCATGCTTAAAGGAGAAGACAAACTAGCAAGAAACCCCCACCCGCCCCCGATTTGTTAAAAATAAGCTCATGATGAAAAAATGCAACTGTAATGTGCACCGAACTCTGAAATGCAAGTGCTTTCTCCCTTTATATGGGTGTAGACCATGCTGCTTAATTTGTGAAAGGTCATTTTTGGCTTTTGGAGACTGCAGAATTTTTAACCTCTAGTTCAATTCGGGTTCATGTGGGGAAAAAAAAAAAAGTAACCTCTATTGGATGATGGGTTGTTTGGTGACTGATTAGGATCATACGGGAAGGGGGTGAAAAGGAGAAAACTGCTGTACTTGTATGGGTTTAAAAAAAAAAAAAATCTCAGGCAAGGTGTGTGTTAAGATAGCGTGGACTGCTCTGCAGTTTTTCCTGTTTCTAGATGCAGAATTTGGTAATCTGCCTTCCCCTTGGAAATGAGTCTTTCCAGCCGTTCAAATTGTGAAAACTTGCACGTGTCCTGTGTAACTCGTTCAAATCTTAGTGCACGCAAACCGCAGATCCAACAGAGAAGCCAAACGTCAAAATTGTTTGAGCTGCCATCTCTCTTGAACTGTGCACGTCTTCCCAAACTGAAGGCGTTTTCACTTTATAAATCTTCTCTTACCTTTTCACCACATTTTCGTTTTTTTTGCAGTGTGCCCCGTTGTATGCGGTAAGCGAGCGTGCACGGACCACGGCGAGTGCTGCCACCCGGAGTGCTTGGGGAGCTGCTACGCGCCCGACAACGACACCGCCTGCGTGGCCTGCCGCCACTACTTCTACAGGGGACGGTGCGTGACCAACTGCCCCCTCAACACGTACAAGTTCGAAGGCTGGCGGTGCGTGACGCAGGACTTCTGCTCCAAGGTTCCCACGGAGATCAACGAGTACGAGAAGTTTGTGATTCACAGCGGGGAGTGCATGCAGGAGTGCCCTTCTGGGTTCATGCGCAACGGCAGCCAAAGGTGAGAGAGCGCCCTCATGCACGGCAATTGTCAGTCATGGCCGCAGGTGGGATTTCCTTCTGGCTCATCACTTGTGTGACTTTTTTTTTTTTTTTTTCCTGGCTGTCCCAACCTTTTGGTCTTGATTTACTGTTGGACCGATCCGTTGCTTATTTGAGTGCTTAAGCTGCTTGCATTCTTTGAACTTTCTTTGGTTATTGGCGATGTGGAGCTTGGGCAGGTGTCCCATGAGTCCCCTAATTGCCTCTTACGTAGCGTGGCCATTAGCTCCATGTGCAAGAAGACTTGCCGGGAGATGTGCTCCTGCTTTTCTTATGGACATCAGAGCTGTCTCCATGCATGAGGTGGAATAAAACCAGGAATGGCTTTGCTTTTCTTGACATGGAGCTGTATGGTCACCCAACTCATGTAGTCTCCAGGTACTGATGAACTTTACATTCTCACTGCTGCTTGCTTGTGTGTGTGTGTGTGTGCGTGCGTGCGTGTGTATGTGTGTGTGTGTATAATCTTTTCAATCATAATGCTAATGTGCAAATGCAGTTTAGTGTCTTTTATTTTATTTTTTTAACGTTCTAGCAAGGCTGGAGCCGTAGGTCATTCTCATGCTGCCTTGGCAGGGGCAAACTGGAATTGCACCAGTGGCAGGACGCAGGAAGCCCTAATCTCCTCATATAGAGACATTAGAAGCATGCCTCTCTTCCTGCCTCTCTTCCTGCCCCCTTCCTCATTTATTTCAGCGTGCCCCTCGCAGCACTATATGTTTACAGTGCATACATGGCTTAGGTAGAGTGGTGAGCCGCTTTTAAGGGTGCAGTTGCATAGAGGCCACGAGGGCAGTTAAAAACAGAAAACAAATTCTCATTCCGGCAGGCCTGCCTTCCTTAGGGGCCGATGTAATAAGCAGCGCCAAGCCTGCCGTAGGTTTTCACTTGAGTTTCAGCGTGGGGGGTTTTTTTTAGGCGCTAATATTGTCCTGGTATGTAAAGAAAAAGGGCTTTAGTGCCGGAAAAACCTGCCGCAAGCTTAGCGCAGGTGCATGGAAACTGCAGGGTAATAGCCTAATTAGCTATTTCCCTGCCATTCAAGGAAGCACGATAAGGCCGAGGCAGCCTGGCCGCCTCTTACCACGGGAAACGTAATGCCTGCTCGAAAGACCCTGTGGTAAAGAGGAGAGCACCCGGCCGGCAGGTCCCCCACCCCCCCCCTCACCTCGATCCGGGACCCCCCCCCCTCCTGTAATGAAGCTAACTCCGGAGACACCCCCTCCTCAGCGGGAACCCGCGGTGATTGCTTCCTGCGCCCTGACGCGTCGGCGGAAGGAGCAGGCCCCTTCCAGAAACCTTGAAGACCCAGGCCCTCTGAAAGGGGGGGGGGGGGGTCTTGGTTCTTGCGCTGGCAGTGAAGGGGGGGCCACTCGGCAGCCGATGAAGGCCCGTGAATACCTTTTACTGTCGGCTCTGACAACAGTTGCCCTCTTTCTCCAGGAGGAGTTTAACGCGCCGACGCCGGTTACGCGCGTGCTCCGGGATCTGTCCGCTCGCTGCCGCCGTCGTCTCGCGTCTTTAAACCGGGTTTGAAGGACGATGGATGCGAAGGTTTCCCGGCAGCTTGCGCGCGGGGCAGCGCAGGGTGATGATCGGAGAGGCGGCAGGCTGTTTGTGATTTGTTTTACGTAATCTTACAGTTTCACGTTTGCTGTGCAATCCGCCCAGCATGGCAGAGCCACTATAGGCGGAATATATAAATATTTAAATGCTGTGTCGGGTCTGATCTGAGCTGACGACGCAAGTTAATTCTAGAGTTACGTGCGTAAACTTTACGTTTTCTGCCCAGGGAGCTCCAGCTTCCCTGCGTAATTGCTGTGCGGTCTTCCCAGCAGCTCTTTGCCAGTCTCTTGGCTGCTTTCTGCCAGCCCTCGGCTTTTCCCGGTTTACAAGTGTCGTTCTGTAACGCTTTCTTCTTTTTCAAATTCCTTGGGCTTCTGTGTTGGGAGTTGTGATGTCAGAAAGCAGTGTTGCAGGTTTAGGTTTTTAAAAGGGCAGGCTTGGGATAGTATAAACAGAGCTTATCTTCATCTGGGTTGGTTTCTGCTGGGGGACTTATGGGGGGGGGGAGGTCCTGCTTTCCCAGACTGTTGCCTCGGCTGGTGCTTGGCAGCCTTCCTCCCAAACATCCTCGGGTCCCTGTTAGCATGTTTCTGCAAGTGCTGGTGGTTTGCAGGGAATATTCTGTACTGGGGCACTGGAAACAGGAACTCGCTAATAAGTCATGGAAACTCCTTACTTTTATTGTCTCTGTAAGAAAAAACAAGTCTTGTATCGGTTTACAGGTTCCTGTAAGCTGCTGGCGGATTCGGGTTTGGTTGCAGCTGAGACATGACGGGTCGCTACTTGCAGACCTGCGGCTTCAGGCCCAGTTTTCCTCCCAGCTTAAACCTTTAAGTATTCTGCTTGCTTTTTTTTTTTTTTTTTCCTGCATCGTGCAGCAGTTCGCTGTCACGGAGCTTGCTTATGTGTTGGCCACTGTTAAGCCTGCGCATAAACACACAAGAAATCCAACCTCGTTTCTCTACAATAGTTCAGAAAGTATGTCTGAGCTTCGCACCGCTGACGGTTGCTCCATGTGCTTACCTGGTAAGCAACTGCAAGCCATCCAGAAGTCCTTCCAGTAAAGAAGCATTTCTCACGTTTCCTCTGAGCGCCTCTGCTTTCATCTTCATGTCATGACCCCTTGTCCTTCACTTTCTTTTCTATGGGAAGTGCTACTACCTTGTGCATGACTGAACATGCTGGGGTCTGTTCATTAGAGGTAGTGTAAGAGCTGCTGTTACCTCTATCTCTTATCTCATGAGTGTCTCTGGATCGCTTTCCTCACAGCAGCGATGTATTATGGTCTGTATTTATTCCTTAAAGTAACTGAGAGCTTTTTTTTTTCTTTTGCCTTCTCTTCTCCAAAAACAGCATGTTCTGCAGCCCTTGTGAAGGGCCATGTCCTAAAATTTGTGAGGAGGAGAAAACCAAGACCATCGATTCTGTCACATCAGCACAGATGTTGGAAGGATGCACCGTTCTGAAGGGCAACCTGCTTATTAACATCCGCAGGGGCAGTAAGTACATTCTGTGTCTTACAGCTGATTACCTGACCATTGTAACTAAATAGAAAAGCACTTGCACTTATGTCGAGTCATTGAACATCAAAGTGCCTCTGGAATCATCTCATTTTCCTGCTGAGTTTATAGAGAGAGTCCAAGCACAGTGCAAAACCATGGAACATATTTGCACAGCAGCCTATACGCTTTAATGGTGTTTTTTAATTTTAATTGCTGTTTTATTTTCACATTCTCTTCTCTCCCTTTCCCCCCCCCCCCCCATTTTGTAAATGCACAAATACTCACTGTAAGTTGTTAAACGCTGAAGTAATCTGCACTCCAGTTAACCAGGTTTTCAAGTCTACCATCAAAGTGTAGTATATTACAAAAGAACACACACATTAGCAATATAAAACCCATCTAAACGTAAAATATATGGTCAATGGAAAATAATATAAAATAAATAATGAATAAAAAAAAGTAATATAAAAAAAATCATATTTGGGGGGGGGGGGAAAACCTCTGGTTTATAAAAGGCCTTTATTGCGTGCATCATATTCCCAGTTTAAATTCAAAGATATGTTAGCAAGATATAGCATGAATTATTAATAGAATAAAACATACATACATATGAAAAAATCAAATCAGGAAAACATAGGTTCATGGGGAAAGAAGTCCATAAACTATTAGGCCTTTGGAATGGCCACTGCTATTACTGGCATTAGCATGGGATTCACCTAATGTTTGGATACTTGCAATGGACTTTGACCACTGTTGGAAACAGGATGCTGGGCTTAATGGACCGTCTGTCAGACTCAGTAAGGCGACTTCTTATGTTCTTATAAAATTATAGATACTTCATCTAATCAGCTAAATGAGGGGCTATTGAATAAGAAAAACCAAAGGAATAGTAAGAGCCCTGCTCTACAGTCAGCAAACAACTAAGTTTTTACTTGGCTCTTAAAATGTACCCAGTTGAGAGCCACACAGGGGACTGGATAACAGGACCGTGCTTGTTTGCTTGCATGGTGTGAGATAACCAAGCTGTACTCACTGATGGAGGAAGTGATGCCAACCTAACTCCATGTCCTCAGGAGGAATTAAACCAGTCTTAGCTTAACAGAAACATGGAGTGGCAGTTACTACCCCTAAGAAACTTGCGGGGCAGACAGCCTGGTCTTTTTCTGCCATCATTACTATGTTATGTTCTACTAGGACTTCTAGTTGAAGTTATTATTGTACTTGCAACCTGACTGAAGCTCCACCGCTAATTTAATTCTTTTGCTGTCACTTAACATTTTTGCAGTTAAAGATCGTCTGTGTTTATCCCAGACTGCCTTAAAGTCTGTCCTTGCTTTCATCTCCACATCCCACTCTTGGATTTTGTTCCATGCACTCACCATCTTTTCCATGCAAAAATAGCTCCTCGTGTTGATCCTCAGAGCCTCCACATCATGAACCCCTTTTTTCTAGACCTCACCTTCCATTAACAGTGTAAAAGTTTATTATGCTCTACAAAATATTTCTCCGTGCACGGGACAATTTTTAAACACCATTAAATCTGACAATTGCCAACGGTACCACATTGATTTGTGACTTAAATTTATCATATATGCAGAAGAAAAGCATCAATTAACCCAGTAATTACTATATGTAACATAAAGCAAGAGAAGGATTTTAAATAGAAAAAGGTTGGCTCATGCCTGTCTTCTAGGGAATTCTTTATTTAGATCCCTACGTCTAATCTCGAAGGGCTGCCATTCGATAGCTCCTCTCCGGCCCGTCTTCCAGAACCAGGTGAGATCTCGGCAATGAACTATCCAGTGACATGATCGCTTCTCTGGTTTTTTTTTTCCTTTGCTAGTTGTAGCTCTCCTTATGTACCCTAGCATCCCTCCAGCTCTGGCCACTGCCTTGTGCTGTTTTGCCACCTTGAAATCATCAGATACCGTCATCCTGCAGTCTCTTTCCTTTTATTCGAATATCGGTAACCTTTTCCCTATCGTGTACTCTGCCTCGAATTCCAGCACCCTAAGTGCATCACTGCATGCTTTAGTATTTAAAGTTAGCTACCAAGCAATGGACCTCTCCTTGCCATTCCTCAAGTTACTTCTCATACCATCTAGTCTCTCGGCCATGTCCACACGGTTTCAGATCTTGACATCTGCACGAAGGTGAACTTTTTTTTTCTCTCCCTCCTAACCCTCTACAACATATCTCTCACAAAAAAATATTGAACAGGACCAATCCCTGAGGCTCACTTTCCTATCTTCAGAGCAAACTCCATTTACCGCCCTGCTTTGTCTATCCCTCATCCAATTTCTAATCCTGTCCACCACATCTGGATACCACCTCTAGACTATTCAAGTTATTTGGAGACTCCTGTGAGGGTCAGTTTCAAAGGCTGAGACCCAATCTGGAGTGTTGTCTGGTTCTGGAGGCTGTAACCTTCAAAAGACTGAGCAGAAGTGATCCAGAGAGAGAGGTTATCAAAATGGCCGAGGCTGCGTGAAAGGCCCCATGAGATAAGGCTGAAGGATTTAAATATGTGTGCCCTAGAAGAGAGGAGAGTGAGGGGGATAGACATTCAAATACCTTTAAAGATTATAAATAACACACAAAGGAATCTTTTTTTTTTCACCTAAAGTGGCCTCTACTCCTCCTCTTGCAGTAGGAGCCTTCAAGGGAGATATTTCTTCCTAGAAAGGGTGGTGGATGCGTGGAACAGCCTTCCAGAGGAGGCGGTGGGGGGGAAAGCAGTGACAGAGCTCATGAAAGTGTAGACTAAGCAAAGAGGATCGTTAGTTGAGGCAGAGTGAAGCGGGAAGCCAGAGATGAACCGGGGACTGTGGTGTATAGTGACAGGGGGGAGTACTTTTGGACAGGCTGGCTGGGCCTTGTGGTCCTCCTGCTCTGCCGTCAGATTTTACGTTGCTTCCAAACACAATAATCCAGATTAAACAAAGCCTGACCACTGTGCATCTGTGACTGAGCAGTTTAGCTTATGTTGAAATGGGGTTTTAAATGTTTTATGGGGGGGAGGTGATTGTCAGGGGAACTGGTCCCAGTATATTGAGCATTGGCTGCTCCAGACACTATAAGCATATAATGTGTAACTTTGTGGGAACAGTAGACAAGAAGTCATAAGACACAAGACCTGGTTGTGAGGGGAGAGGAGGCGGGAGGGACTGTCACGTTCCTAACATTTGGGAAGGTACTGAGCAAGATAACTATTGTGCTGGAGGACATCTGGCAGACTCCTGTCCATTTCAGGCTGGGCATCGTTTCTAGCAGTCAAAAAAACTTCAGCCTGAGCAAGCAAATGCAGCTTTACCTCTGTGTCAGAGCGCCAAGGAAAGCTGCATCCTACGTGTGCCCAAATTTACAACTCTGCTCAAGACTCCTCCGTGCCTTGCCAAAACAGAGCCTGTTGAAAGCTCAGTGCGTGTTCTTGGCACTGGCGTGCAGTATTCTTGGAAGAGGAGGTACCTCGGTACGCGAGTTATGAATGGGGCCATAGCTGTATCTCATTCTGAGGTTTACCTGTCTCCTGGATGCTTGGCTTGCACTGAAATACACGAACACACTGAGTTTTTTTTATTTTCCGTCTTTATTTAAGTCGCTGCCTTCTGCTGTCCATGCTCGTACGTGCGTTAACAAAAGATGGACGCGTCCGGAAGGTTTGCTTTGCTTTTGCTTAAATTGACATTTAAGTAGCCTCAAACGGAGCGGCAGAGCTCTCTCTTCCTGAGCCGCGGTGGTCACGTGATGGCCACTAACTTCTGATGAGAAATGGCAGGCAAATCGTATTTTATGCGGTTGCTACTTAACCAGCTGGACTTTTGCTGTGTCAGACACGCAGGATTAAGGCGCCCGGTCGCTGCTTACGTACAGGATGTGCTGCTGTAACAGGAGTGTGCAGCACAAGGCAAATGATTCTGGGCTTTTATTTGCCACAGATGGGGCTGATTTGGCCAGCCTTGGCTGGTGACTGTCCTTTTCCAGCCGCTGAAGCCAGGATGTGTGATGGGGGATTACCTGTGGTTTGAACTTGGGCATCTTCCTGCTGCTATTCTCGCCACAGGCTTCACATATCTTGGTTCATCACACCTAGATGCCCTTTGTGCAAACTGAAATATTTAGGCTGTACACAACCACTTTTTTTTTTTTTTTTTAACATCATACTGATAATTTTGGTTCTGAATTTTTAGAGCTCATCTTCCTTCAATGCTTTTTATAATTGCATTAAGACCGTGCTTTGGTAATTCAGTCAGATGTCTTATGACCCCTTATAGTTCATCAGAGTTTGTCAAAATATGCAGAGATTTGAAATTTTCTTCTTTCAGTGAATTCTACATGACTTTTTTTTTTTTTTTTTTTTAAGGACATGTCAATTTTGTAGCCCTACATATATATTTTTACAATCATTTGTATAACATTCAGTGAACATTAGCTATAGCTGTCTGTAGTGGACTGTTTACATTGCTCTAGTCTTCTGAACTACGTCCACAGTGGAGGTCCCTGGCCTGTGCTGTATTGTAATCTAGTATGATCGGCTGCCTTGCAGGATGACCCTTGCCTCTAGCATGAATGCATGGTGCAAGTTGTATTGATGCAGGCTTCCAGGAGTCCTAGCACAAAAGTTGTGGCTGGGAATACTCATCTGCTGTGCGTACACTTAAATTGCATTCATAACATTTACACAGAATATAACATAACTTTGAGTTAGTACACGCTTTATCACATGTGAGTTCAAAACAAGTTACAGCAGCATATCGCACAATATTATAATATAAATAATGAAACAAAAACATAAGCATAACGAAGTAAAATGCAATATATAATTCCGGACCTTGGTTTTCAGTTTTTATTTTATTTTGCCTGGGAGTTTCAGTGTTAGGACAAAAAAAGATATCGGTGAAAAATGCCTTTTCCACTGATTTTTCTTCCCTTATATCCGTTATTTTTCTACTGATAAATTTTATTATAACATTGAAATTCCCAGGCAAAATAAAAACTGAAAGCGAAGATCCCTATATATAACCTAAAACCAAATTATAGATAAAATAACTATATTGTGTGAGAGAGACCGTAAACAAGAAGCAATAAACCAGATATGTAGCCTAAAAATTTTTTTTAACAGAAATATAAATTCGGACATGTCGCGTATAAAACGATTCAAAGGCTTGCTTGAATGGCCACAGTTTTAGAAGACGTTTAAATAGGCCGGCCTTTTCAGTAAGATGTATGGGTCCCAAGGAAATGGGGAATAATCCAAGAAGAGGCTCTCTTCCCCCTGACTGAGTGCGTCACCTCCCCTGGAAATGGAAGTGAAAGACAGTGTCAAAGATCTTAAGGGCCTGATTTTAAAAAGCATTTACTGGAGCAAGTGAGCTTTTGAAAATTGCCACAGTACATGCCGCTGCATCGTCCATAGGATTTACTCACATAATTGTACTTTACTCAAGGAAATGGCTTTTGAAAATTGCTACGATAGTACGTTACATTGATGCACGCAACTCCTTTGAAAATTACCTCCTTAGTGCCGAGAGGGGACAAAGTATGTTGAAGGTTGATTTTTTTTTTTTTCTGGATCAATCTGTTCTCGCAGCCGCACGTTGTCACCTCTTCATTTTAAAAAAATGCTTCCAATTCCTTTTTTGTGTTTGCTTTAGACAACATCGCCGCGGAACTGAAGAACTTCATGGGCCTGATAGAGACGGTGACCGGCTACGTGAAAATCCAGCACTCTCACGCACTGGTGTCGCTGTCCTTCCTGAAGAACCTGCGCTACATCCTGGGAGAGGAGCAGCTGGAAGGGTAAGGGCCGAGGGGGCGGGTGATGGAATCCGGGCGGGGCGCCGCCGTGCGTCGCCTTCCGTCCCTTGCCGCGTTGCGTTGAAGGGTCTCAACCTTTCCGTTCGGTCCGCTGGCGCTGGCTTTTGGAGAGTTTAAATCGTTTGCTGTGAATATCGGAGTGGGGTGTACATAAAGGTCTTAGAACCAGCCATGCCTTCACTATGGAAATTGTTTGTGTGCGTCTCCTTTTCCTTTTTTTTTTTGTTGACGACTAAAGGTCGTTAGAAACGCTGCTGAGGGGCAGGGGTGCCAGCGGTGCCAAAAGCCCATGTTGTTTGCAGCTGGTCCCAGAACACAAGGGGAACATGGCAGCAGGCGAGCTTGGATGCCGACCGTTAGGGGGCCGCCGCTTCCACTCGCGAGCCAATGAGGCAGGGTGAGGCGGGCCGCTTCAGGCGGCAAGAATTTTGAAGCGGCAAAAGGTCCCCCTTCAAAATTCTGCCTAGCCCCCGCCTCAGCCTGCCTTCCCCCCCCCCCCCCTCTCCCCATTGCGCCACCCACCTGACCCCCCCCCCCCCAGGACTCAGGGAAACACCTGATGGTCCATTGCCCCTACCAGTGTGACAGGGTCCGGTCAATGGCACCGTAGCCCCTGTCACATGTTAGGGGCTAAAGTTCACTGGCGCCATTTTAGTTAGTGGCAGCTGAGGGCCTGGGGGAGGCAGATCGCTCCTGGGACCACCTGCTGGTCCCTGCACCCGGAGGTAGGAGTCGGGGTTGTGATCGGGGGCAGGGTGGGGGGGGAGGTGTTGGCACGATCTGGGGGGGGGGGGGAGAGGGAGGGTGCAAGGCAGAAGGTGCCTAGGGTACCTAATCCCCTTGCACCGGCCCTGCATGTCACTGGCCCCCTGTCATGAAGAACTGCACTGATTGTCTGTCCAGGCTGAGTGACTTAACCTTCTAAAGACCCCCAACCGTCTTCCAGAAATGGATGCCCTGGGCAGTGAGCCTGAGTTCTAGTTCTGTAAAACCCCTGAGTAGCCTGGATGTGACCTTTGAGTTCTAGTCAGGGTCGTCTTCATGCATTCTTTTATCAGAGCATGCTGCTGTTTCTTTCATTTAATTGTATTACTGTTCTCAGTGATTAAAAGATCTATTATTTTGGAGATATTTTTTGCTTTTGTTTAGCTATTGTCTCCACTTTTTGTTGTCTTATTGTTAAATGTTGTAAAATAGTTTTATTATTGGTGTATAGCTTCAATTTTTATTTGTCCGGGTTTATTTGTCTGGGTTTATTTCTGCGGTAAGGCGAGCAATAAAAACTAACATAAACATATATATAATATACACACGTACACACATATATAATGTAAACCAAACAAATGTAAACCGGCATGATGTGATCTTATCATGAATGCCGGTATATAAAAAACCTAAATAAATAAAATAAAATATATATACTTAGACATTTTTTTCATAATTTCCGAGGAGTGCTGAGTTTTCTCTTCCTGGCTAACCTCAGGTTTTCATCTCTGGTCTTGCAGTCACTCAGGAAGCCGATGACTGGGCACAGTGCGGATCAGAGAATCACCGAGAAGGGGAAAAAATGATTTTGGCTTTTTTTTTTTTTTTTTTTTTTTTTACTAAGAAGGAAACCATGCATGTGATAAACCATTTCCCCTCCTGTAGCTGTTCTGCTATGACAGCACCATTCACCAGCCACCAGCCACCAAGGTGTCGGACACAGCTGTCTGCCTACCCAGCTGCCTGCTCTGAATCGCTGCTTTTTTTTCTATGAAAATCTGCGGTTTTTTGTTTTTTTTTTTTCAGCACCGTAGTGCACGTTGGCATTTGTGGAATCTGAGCATGAATCTGGTCTCCCCCAGCTGCAACTGAGGCGAGGGTCCCCTGAGCTACCCAAGCATCATGTCTGCTGATGGGGAAGGAACTTGAGCCTAAAAGAAATCTACCTCAATTTTTAAAAGCAATAATAATTAAAAAAATAAAAACCCTGCATTGTTTACACTTTTTATAGGCTGCTGCTGAGTTTGGCACTTTTTTTTTTTTTAAATTTGAAATCGCATCCTCCTTTGACCCATAGAGGTCACACCACTGTTCTGTTTGCGAACATTCAGGGCTGCTCTAGGGTACGGCCAAGGTTTTTTGTCAGGTTTGAACGTGGCCGCTCGGCCCATCGCCCCTGCCCAATTCTCGATCTCGTTACAGAGTATTCACGGAGAGAATGAAGCAATTGTTTAGGTATCGGGGAAGGGAGCTTCCTGCCCTGACAGAAAACTTTTTTTATAATTTTCTTTTTTTTTTTTTTTTTTTTAAAAGAAAAGTTTGGGAAAGAGAGGTGGGAAGGTCATGGGAAAAGGTCATGTGGTGCTGGTTTATCTGCCCTGTCTGGATAAAGTTACAACACGAAGAGTTTCTTCACAACCTCCCTTCTCTTTCTCAGGCTGCATCTTCATCAGTCTTAAATTTTTTAAATTCCACCATCTGATACCAGCTGAAGTTAAGACAGTCCTTCGTTTGTAGCTGCCTCGTGAGAAGGTCAGTTCTCTGAACCCGCTCCCCTTCGCCAAACCGCACCCCCCCCAAAACAAAACAAAAAAAAAAATCAAATGGTCTGGCAGCGGTAAAGCTCCACAGGAATGGTTTTAAACCGATAGCTTAGTTTTATTTTGTGTTAGAAGGTAAGATTTTTTATTTTTTTTACATTGCATACCTTACTTTTGGATATGGCAGTTCCGTGAATGTCTGAAAATAAATACGTTAGCCAAGGGTGTTTCCAGGTTGCTTACGGGCGGTCCCTTGGGTCCAGAAGACAAGCCCCGGAGCTGAGGGGGAGGAGGGTACATTTGAGCAGCCGTTTTCAGATCTCATTTAGTGGCGACCTATCTTGTGACGTTTTTCATCGGGGGGGGGGGGAACTGATAGAAATGGGCAGTATGCGTGACTTTGCTTTGGGAATTAGGGTAGCCGGCCACTGCTACAGGCAGGTAGAGACCATGCTCTGCTGCCACACAGCTGCTGGAGCTGAAGAAGAACTCTTATTACTTTTTTAAAGGGTGGTTCTTGTTTTATTCTTTGTTTTTTTTTTTTTTTTTTTTGCTTGTGTGCCCTGCAGACTGCCTCTGACGGGGACAACGAGAGGCCAGCCCTAGAGCACAGCAGCTGGTGCACATCTGAGTCCTGGAGGAATTCTGCAGAAACAAAACTTCTGTGCACGATATTTAAAATTCTGCAAACATTATTTGTCAAATAACATAATATAATCACAGCCTTTGAGTAATAATTAATTTTAAATGTAATACAGAAGTGAAGTTTACCATGCCGAAGATTGAGTTTTTGCACTTTTATGCAGAATTTTCCTAGGAGTAATATCTGAACATTTTTATAGAATTAAATAAGAAATGCCAATAGTCCATAGAGCCTGTCACCAGCAGTGGCCAATAAAGGTCACAATTACGTGGCAGGATCCCAAAGAATAGATCCAGTTCCCTTTCTCATAACCAGAGATAAGCAGGTGCTTTCTGGAGTTCACCTGGTTAATAATGGTTTATGGTCTTTTCCTCCAGGAGCTTGTCTAAACCCTTTTTAAATCCAGCTATGCTAACTGCCTTTATCATTATCCTTTGGCAACAAGTTTCACAGTTTACTGTGTAGTAAATGAAAAAAATGCTTTCTCCAGTTTGTGTTAAATGTGCTACCTAATTAACTTCATGGCATGACCTCTACTTTTTATTTATTATATCAGTACATGAAACAAAAATAAAGAACAAAGTTAATCATTTTGTCATAAACAAAACTTCAGTAGTATAGCAATGATACAAATCCACAAGAAGGCGAGATCCAATGGAAAAGGTCTTAGGAATTGATCTCAACATTCAATAGGAAAATAAAAATAAAAAGTGGAATGCAATCCTATATCAGGCCATCGCATCAAATGCTACAAGAAGACCTAAACGAAGAACTACCCTGCCTTTGGCTACCACTTCTCTTATCCAAAAAGTAACGTTGGGAGGGCTAAAAAATACATAAGTAGCATTGGCAATTTTAAGCAAGCATTTACAAGGAAAACATAGAAGAAATATTTCATCTTAGGAGGCAGGCAACCTGGCACATTGTAATGCATTTTTTCGTCATGCATAGTTTTTACACACATCTGGCAAAACATGTTCTGCACATAAAATAGTTTGAGTGAAAGAAGAAAGGAAGAATACCATCTTGGTCTTGAGGAAACATGAAGATGACCAACACATTTTGCTCTGTTAACTTCATCTGCTGATGATTGTTCCAAAAGCCCGGTCAAGGTCTGGCTATCTGTGATCAAGCTCCCAGCTTCAGCTTTCTCTCCCTGAGTCTCAGATCCCCAGAAGTTAAATAACCATGCCCTGTCTACCTGTTCTGCCTAACTCGATTTCTTATAGACCTCTATCATATCTCCTCTCAGCTGTCTCTACTCCAGTCTAAAGAGCCCTAATCTGTTTATCTTTTCTCTGATAGGGGAACCACCTCATCCCCTTTATCATTTTAGTTGCCCTTCTCTGTACCTTTTCTAGTTTTGCTATATCTTTAAGATGGGGCAACAGAGAAGCATCGGGAATCATGCTGAATCTGCCATCCCTTCCTCCTGCGAATCAGCTGGAAAAGCTTTCTGTTGGCGCCAGTTTCCCAATAGGTTAAGATTTGGAAACTGGTTTGAGTTTGGCAAGGAAGCCTGAGGCACCAAGAAGAATGGATCTCCTCCAGGAAGGTCTTCCGTGGCTCTTAAGTAGTCGGCGCACAGTTCCATTGTGGCAGACCCTGGCTTGATGCTGAGAAGAGCGCTTTTGGTCATCTTGATGTGGAGCTCGTTGGCACAGATAGCATAGTCCTCCATGGCACCAGTCAGCTTATTTTTTTCTGGAAGCTTTGCCCCTGGTGCTATCAAGGGCACCTTCAGTTACATCGGTGTGGAGCATTCTGATGCAGACCATGACGCAGCAAGTTCCCTCTGCCTAGAGCATCCTAGCGCAGGCCAGGGCACCACTAGCTTCATTGATGTGGAGCACCTTACTTCCTGGGAAGCAAACTACCTTCCATGCTAGAGAGCAGAGCCTTGGAGCACAGAAGAAGTGCTAACACTGATAGCGTGACCGCTCTTCTGCCAGTAGAGTGCATCTGTTCGACCAATGTGAAGTGCAATCCTGGGACCCCACTGCCTGCTCCACAGAGTTCTTCTTTGGTGGTGCCACCCGAAAAAGAAATCCATCTGGATAAGTGGGAGGATGTGTCCCTGCCTGCTTCGGCACAGATAGTGACCCATCTGTCTGAGGCGGGTGAGAAATGTATCTCTTTACTTCTGATGTTCAGAATGGGAAAATAGAGGCTCTCCTGTCCAGAATGGAGGAACTTGTCTTGCACAGCGGGTTTCAAGGGATTCCCCGGGATGCTGAATTGGCCCGCTTGAGGAGCTTCACCATTGGGAATGTCGCACCTAGTTCTTCTCCCTTCAGGGCATCTACCCCTGGGGATTCAGAGGGAGAAGGTGCAGTCTGTTTAGTCATAGTTCCTGCCAGGCCGGTCCTGTCTATCAGACCATCTTCCTTAGTCACCTTCCTCATCATCCGGGTAACGAATGCGTGTAATGCTGTAAACAGACAATGAGGGATGAATGCTTTTTACCCATCTCCAGGACGTGAATGATTGTATAGTCCCATAGAAATGCTCTTGTAGGGAAAATGTTACACCTTACTGACAGTAAAGAAAGTCCAAAAAAGGGAGATACCGCCAAAAGCAAATATTATGCAAAGGTCAATCCAAAACCATTTGAAAACTTTTTTTTTTTTCCCCCTTAATGTTACCACAGACCTCATACCCCATAATGAAACTCAGCATCTGCTCAATAATTTGACGGATGGTACTGAAGTTTTCTGTATGATCATGGGTCTAAACATGTTTTTTTAAAATTAATATTGTGTCCATTGCACTCCCAGGTGATAATCCTGAAGACATACAAAAACAGCTCTTCAGTTCACCTTGACACACAGCCCTGAATAGCCGTGTGTTATTGCTTAGAGAGAGAGAGAGAGAGATTGTTCTATGACTTTCTCCACAAATCTGAAGGTCAGCATGACATGGACTGGTGGGAGAAGGAAGGTGATAAAAATTGATAGGGCTAGGCAAACTCTGCTTTTCCAGTCTGGGCAGGGAAACTCTACAAGTTATAGCACTGGATACATACATGCATGCATACTTACACACATGCCATATATATATATATATATATATATATATATATAACTTTTTTGTAATTTGCCAGAGTCGCATGAGACTGCATTGACTCGCTCCGATCACATTTCACACTTGTCATGTTTTTTTCTGTCATCTATCGACAGACCTTTTTTGGACTCTGCTGATCTGAAATCTCTGACCTAGGCTTTAATTCTTTTACGCCCTGATTACTGTAACATTTTGTTAACGGACTTTCTTCCTCACAGCTTAGGAGACTTCAAACAATTAACACTGCAGATAATTTTGGGGACAGAAAATATGATGACATTACCCCCTCTTCTTTGAGACCTGCACTAGTTACCTATATCTTTGTGCACCCAGTTTAACGTTGAGGGCCTTTCGTTGTGGATTCCCTTCTTATCTGTCCAGCGTTATTGTTCCTTACTGTCCTGGGTGACCTTTCTGTGTTTCTCCACACAAATTATTAGTTTTACCTTCTACTAGGGACATTAGGTTGGAAAGAACCAGGGAGCTGTGTTTCTCTTATTTGGCACCATGTTTATGGAATGCTTTTCCTTTGACCCTGCACATTGAGAATGATTATCTTGAAGCCTGTTTCTGCAGGCTTTTCTATCTAGCTAGGACTCCACTTGCAGTACACAGCATTTTTATATTTTATGTATTATGGCCTCTCTAAGTACTGACATTCTTTCAGTATGTATTTGGATGAGTTGCTGTACCTTTTTGTTGTGGTTTGTTTATTTTATTGGTTTGTTCTTTTCTCTCTTAGAATTTTATTATGTGTAGTTCTAATTTATTTATTTATTTATTTAAATTCTTTTTAATATACCGATGCTCAAGACCAGGTCTTATCGTACCGGTTTACAATAAACTAGGGGGTAAACCAGTTAAGACTGAAAGCGAAAGTTACATTACAACAGGGAAAGTGGAACAGGGCTGTTAGAAAAAAAGGGATAGATTAACGATTTCTAACTGGAGAGCAGTGCATGTAAGCAGAGAGCTATTGCTTACATGGTAAAAAAATGATATACAATTTTACATATTGGAGTCGATTAGGCAAGTTATATAGGAGCACAGTTAGCAGAAAACTAATCTGTATTATATTTTATTTTATGATTGATTTGTTTTAAATCATCTGTTATTCAAGGGTATTTTGTACATCAAATTGAGATACTTATTTAAGATTTGAGATCAATCAGGTAATAAATTAAACTCTTCAAGGAGAAGCCTTGTTCTTTTAGGCCGCTTGTGTGTCGCGCCCACTCGTGTGCTGGAGAACGATATTACCCCCCTGTTAAATAAAACACAAACCAATATGCATGCTCCTATGCAGAAAACTAACAAAAAACAAAGCACTAAGCCAAAATATTCTGGTTTATAAACCACTAAACTAGAGGCTTCTGTTGGAAGTTTCTCGGTTTAAGTAATGCAGTTTGGAACCATGTAGAATTTACGGCATTAATAAAAGTTTAGTCTGCCGCAAACCCTCCAGCAAATAAAAGTTCCTTCCCATTCTCCTGCCAGCGCCTGTGTCCTGTGGTGTGGCGTGTGCCCCTTGGTCAACAGCTGTGCTTGACCAGGAGCTGCATTTCACAAGCCATGCACAGAAAGAAACCAAAACGGCTGTGTGCCCTGGCTTTTCAGGGACGATCGCTGGTCATTGAAGCAGTCGGCGGTATGTGTTTGTCTCGTTGCTTGGCTTCTGAAGGCCAGAAACAAACCAATGTTGTCTCGAAGTGTGCTGATGGTTTATGACTCATCCCTCCTTCCCTTTGGCAGAGCCACGCTCTTAAAATTCATTGAAATGTTTTTTTTTTTTTTTTAAATGTTTCTTTTATTTTTGGCTGCTCTATTCCGAGAAAGCAGAGCACTGGCACTCCTGTGAGCTTGGGGAGATGTCAAGAACGTGGCGTCGCAGTTTATAATTAGCTGCTGCTTAAGCATTTGCCAGGTAGGATCCTCTGTGCGGGGTGGACCGAGGTAGAAATGCA
>NW_021820316.1:0-15000 GCF_901001135.1 Rhinatrema bivittatum | reverse complement strand
TGTCGCTTGTTTCCGCTGCAGGTGAGAGCCATATTCTGAAGTTTATATCCAACACAACAATGAAGAATCGGATTAAGCTAACGTGGGAACGGTTCCGCCTGCCGGATTATAGGGATCTTCTCAGCTTCACAGTTTACTACAAAGAGGCGTGAGTATATCGGTGCTCAGGGACTCGCAATGTCATTCAGCAAACAGCTGTAGTGGTGGGCAGGCTTCCCTTTCTTAACCATTGTGTTTGTTGGCTGACAGAAACGTACGGAGCGAGTTAGCAGGATTCCTTCCGCTGTTGCTCATGACCTAATGAGAAACCAGTTTTCTTTTTTGCTTCACAGTTAAACCCACTACTACTACTTATCATTCCTACAGTGCTTCACGAGATACACAGCGCTGTACAAAAAGACAGTCCCTACACAATAGAGCCTACAATCTAATAAGACCAACATATAGGACAAGAGCCTTGGGGTATAAAGCAAGACCATGGTTGACTAAAAGCAGACAATCGGGCATAAGATTTAAAAATGGTTTGAAAAAGGTGGGACTTTAGATGGGATTTAAACATGGCAGGAGAAGGGAGCAGGACGCCCCAGCTCAGGAAGACAGCCAGGTGGAAAGCACGGAGTCAGGAACTGGCGGTAGAGGAGAAGGGCACAGATAGTGAATTATTCGACGAGCGGTGTAGAGAAAGATAGGAGAGGCAGTGAGGTGCTGCAGAGTGAAGGCATTTATAGGTGAGAAAGAGGAGCTTGAACTGTATATGGGAGTTGATAGGGAGCCAATGCAGGTTATATGAGGGTAGTGACTTTGGCGAAATATGTCATGCAGCTGAATTTAGGACAGATTGCAGTGGAAAGAGGTGGCTTGCTGGAAGACCTGTGAGGAGCAGGTTGCAATAGGCTAAGCAGGAGGAGATGAGAGAGTGGATGAGGGGTCTGGAATTTTATTCAGAAAGGATGGATTTCAGCAATATTAGAAAGAAAGAAACGACACGTTTTAGCAGTGTTTTGGATATGCAAAGAGAAGTAGAGAGAAGAGTCAGGACTCCAAGGTTATCGGCTGATGGGACCAGGATGATGATTGTTATCCACAGAAACAGAGAAAGGGGGAAATATAAGGAGCTGTGTCATGCTAAGTTTCAGGTGACATCCAGCAGCAGTGTCAGACAGGCAGGCTGAGATATGGGATTGGATTTCTGGTGTAGAAAGGTAAATTTGGGAGTCATATTAAAAAATAAAATGGTATTGAAAGCCATGAGAGGAAATCAGAGCACCAAGGGAATTAGTATATAGTGAGAAGAGAAGAGGGCCCAGGACGGAGCCCTGAGGCACCAATTGATAGTGGAATGGCAGTAGAGGAGGAACCTCCAGAGGAAGTGCTAAAAGTGCGATAGGAAAGATAAGAAGAGAGAACCAAGTCAGAACAGATCCCGAAAGCCAACAAGGACAGAGCATCAAGGAGTAGGTGGTGATCATCAGTGTCAGTCTAGGAGGATAAGGACTGAGTAAAGACCTTTGGCTTTAGCCATAAACAGGTCATTGGAGACTTTGGCAAGGGCTGTTTCAGTTGAATGTAGAGGGCGAAAACCAGACTGGAGTGGACCAAGAATGGCTTGAGATGTAAGAAAGTCAAGACAACGGCGGTGAACAGCACGTTCAAGTAGTTTGGAGGCAGAAGGGCTATGGGACGATAGTTGGCAGGATCCAGTGAGGGGTTTTTAAGAGGTGGTAGGATTGCAGCACGTTTGAAGGCAGCAGGAACAGTAGCAGCGGAGAGCGATAGATTGAGGATGTGACAGACAGAAGGGATGATTGCAGTGGAGATGGAGCTGAGGAATCGGGTGGGGACCTCAACCCTGCTCGTTTGCAGATTGAGCGTTCAATGTGACAGAGCTTATGCAGATGAAATTAGGGGAATATACGGTCAACACTGGCAAACTTGTTGACACTTTCACATTGGACCTCAGTTTCTGCCCCTGCCCTTCCCACACAACCTTATTGGTAAGGGTTTGAACTGTGCTTCCCAGGTCCGTCCCCCCCTTTTGCCACACATTAAACAAAGGTAGGAGAACAGGAATCTTGGGGTGACAGGGAATTCCTCAAGGGTCCCCCCCCCCCCCCCCCCGTGCCTTTCTGACGTCATAAGACGTGAGTGGAAAAGCACGCGCGGAATTTTACTGCACGTTTTCTGTACTCGCACGCTAAAAAGAAGACTGAACTCCCAATGGAGTAAGCTAACGGGATGATCAATACTTTGGGAGTTAAAAACAAAACAAAAACCACCCCACTGCACTAACCTAACCTAATAATGTGTGTAGAAAGGTTTAGGGCATATAAAAACCATATTCATGTGCGGGAATAATTTTTCTGCACAGAGAACGTGTTCTGAGCATAAAACGTGATTTGTGCACAGCCCAGGCTTTCTGTGACTAAACTTTTGACTGTGGGGACCCCCTCACGCCACCAACTCCAGGTTCAGCCCCATAGACTGATGTTGGGCACAGGTCCTTGACTCCATCTCTGACCAGGAGTTGTTCTGGTTTGAGCGTTAAGGAAACATGGGTTTAAGCCTGCACACACCTCCCTGTACTAATGCTGTCACTGACATGGGATTTTAGGGAGGAGCACTTGTTTATGTCTACGTGCTAGCTCATGTATGTGCACCCGATCGCGCTCCAGCATGTGTGAGCATAGCTCAGCATTACCTTTATTACATCAGGCTCTCAATAGTAGTATCCAGGAGTCTTCTCACAGCTAATGCAGACCCCCAAATCCTCTGGATTAGCTGCTCGTTCTGGGAAACTCCTCTCGCTCCAAGTAGTAAGGATTTAATAGATGGTACTTAACAAGAATGCCATCTGGGGGGGGGGGGGAATATAAGCCACCCCACCTCTGGATAAGTGAATATGAGGCCAGCGCTTAAGCCCCTGCAGCAGAATATATTTGATATAGGAGCATGTGTGGTCCGAGCAGTATATTTCCCTAAATTCTGTCACCTTGAAGGACTGCCACGGAAGATGGTATTGTGCTGAGGAATATTAAGATCATAGCAAATCCCAAAACTAATGCCTTTAACATGTACCTGGAACCTAAGTCTAGTCTGGGGAAACTCCTAAAACCTTTTCATAAGTTTCTGCCTCCTTTTTTTTAGTTTCTTCCTTGGAGATGTAGCAACATTTTAAGGATTTCCTCTGATCCTTATTGGCAAGGTTTGCCCCTCAGAAAGACACAGACGCTTTCACCATTCTTGTTCGTTTTTCTATGATTTTTCTTTTCACATTATAGAAACGGAAGATGGGAGGTAGTTAGAGGCCACAAGGACCATCTTGTCTGTCCAGTTTATTTTCTCCTGCATAGACACCAGGCAGTCTCCACTTTTGCAACTAGGTATCCTCTGTGCTTATCTCCATGCCTTCTTGAATTAAGTTAACAACGCCTTCCCTCCTCCCTGCCAGGACAGTGACATTGTGTCTCTGTTTAGGACTTCCATGTCCCTTCTAGGTGTGCGTGCAGCCTATGGTCTCCTTGCATATCTTGTGTTTCAGGCCATTCAGGAACGTGACAGAGTATGAGGGTCAGGATGCCTGTGGTTCCAACAGCTGGAACATGGTAGATGTAGACCTCCCAGCTGACAAAGAAACTAACCCTGGGATCTTGCTGCAAGGGCTGAAGCCTTGGACCCAGTATGCCATCTACGTGAAGGCCGTGACCCTCACCATGACAGAGATTCATGACATCCAAGGAGCAAAGAGCGACATTGTTTACGTACGCACCCAACGCCTCCGGTAAGTCCCAGGTTCTGATGTGGAAATGCAGCGACCTGCTCCGTTCGTATGGCAAAGTCCTCCACAGGGAAATGCAGACAACAAGAGGGAGGAGGAGCAGCCTAGTGGTGAAAGCAGCGGGCTATAAACCAGAGAAGCCAAATCCCGTTGCCGCTCCTTGTGACCTTGGGCAAGTCAATTCCTACTCTGTTGCCTCATGTCCAAACTTAGATTGTGCGCCCTCTGGGGACAGGGAATGTAATCTGCCTTGAAGGTAGAATATAAATCAAATGAAGTAATTAAAATAGGAGGAGGGGACACATGTCTTCTATAAACGAACAGAAGGAAGGACTTGGTGTCTCACTCTTTTTTTTCTGGGAGGAAACAGTATAGGAAAGTTAGTGAGGCTTGGTTTACAATTTTAATGTAAACAAGTAGAGAGCGGGACAGTTGTGCTGCCATCACTGCAAACGTCTTTTTCCTTTCTTAATCCTCAGTCCCATCCATCCCACTGGACGTAATATCTGCCTCCAACTCCTCCAGTCAGCTGATAGTGAAGTGGAGCCATCCCTCGCTGCCCAACGGGAACCTGTCTTATTACATAGTGCGCTGGCAGCAGCAGCCTCAGGACAATTACCTCTACCGTCATAACTACTGCTCCAAAGGTGTGCGGCCAGATTCATTTCTGCCTATGCTTGGAATCTGCAATTACCGAGTCCCTGAGCTTACGGAACAAAGGAAAGAGAGATTTTGTGGATTAGTTGGGATGTAAGATGCGATGATAACCTAGAATGCCTTCACATGTAATAAATCATTGGGAGTTATACTGTGTGATATCGCGATGTTAGGGACCCGGTCATTCAGTTTCTGTGCTGTTAGGGACAGGGCTCATAGTTTTTACTTTTTAATTTTGTAGGTTGACTTTTTCTCTTTTTTTTTTTTTTTTTTTAATGTTAATAAAAGATAATGTTCCAATTCGGAAACCCGCCGAAGGGAACATCGATCCAGAAGGCAGCACGGAGCCCACCAAGCCG
Source organism: Rhinatrema bivittatum (assembly GCF_901001135.1). Classification (NCBI taxonomy): domain Eukaryota; kingdom Metazoa; phylum Chordata; class Amphibia; order Gymnophiona; family Rhinatrematidae; genus Rhinatrema; species Rhinatrema bivittatum. The sequence continues at coordinate 10,209 of NW_021820316.1, read as the reverse complement.
GAGGAAGGTGGTGGGGAGAAAGGACATTGTTGTAGCTGTCCCAAAACCGAGGCGGAGAAGCAGGCTGAAAAAGAGGAAGCCGAGTACCGCAAGGTGTTCGAGAATTTCCTCCACAACTCCATCTTCGTTCCCAGGTAATGCCGTTTGGCTTGAGGTGTGGGATGTCCTTTTCATTTTATTTTTTAGTGTATCAGAAAAAAAAACAACTCTAAGGGGGAGTATGTTTTGCAGCCTAAAACACGAGGTTATTCACAAGACAGCAAAACGGAAGAAACCCAGCGATTTCAGGATCGCTTCTCCGGCTTTTTCTTTTGGCTACTTTAACCTTTTCTTAACTTTTTTAAAAATATTATTTGTGGTGAAATCTGCTTGCGGCAAGCTTAAGATTCTTAAGAAAGATGGTGGCTCTGTCCGAAGAGCATGATTTTTGGGACTGGTAAAGTAAGAATGGTAGGACAGAAAATCCATGTGGGTTTCTGGTGCTTCTGACTGACTCTCATTTGGGGCACTTGTGAATGGCGTTCTTTTCCCCTCCACCTTACAGTTAGACTGTAAAACAAGCACCCAAGCTTCCTTAAAAGTGATGTGTCTGCTGATAAAGCCTGTGCTTCCCCATTCACTGTAACAGGGAGGTACAGATATCATCACTCCTCTGAAAATCATTGCCACTTCTGAGCATTTTTCTTCTCTTGGCTTTTGTGGTTCCTGTGATTCTTGAGGAAACTTTGTCCTCCAGTCATTTGAAGGACAAGGTAAGAGAAAAGATTATTTGTTTCTTTTCTTTCCTCCATATTCTTTCCTCTTCTTTTTTTTTTTTGTTTACAAAGCATTTTCTCCAGCCTTCCATGAATATTGGTTGGGCACTCACAGGAAGAGACTATATATTAAAATGAGACTCAGGTTTGTGGAATAGTTACTTCCATCTCATCCTGCAACACCAGTCCAGTTCTTAACAAGTGGGTTATTGCCCCCTACCAGCAGATGGAGGCAGACAACACTGTTTTCCACTGTAACATCACAGCCAGTAATTAGGAGGTAGTACCAGCAGCAAGACCCAGTATTTCCTGCCTCCACACCTGGAAAGATTGGAACTAGTACAGCACTCTGCGTTGGACCCAGGCCACTGGTTTCGACCAGCAGTGCGAGCCCGTTGCTGGGCTCCCAGCTCCTGATGGATTGATTGGTTGAGCCTGGGGAGACTGCAGCCATTTTTTTAAATCTCCTGCACTGGTCGGCTTTGATTCCGAGGAGGAGCGATGCAACGGATGAGGGGTATGAGTTGCCCCCACTCCCGGAGCCAACAATGCCATTAAGTAGGTTTTCACCCAGGAGTTCACGGGCCTTGAACCCGGGCGGGGAGAATTTTCTCCAGAATTCTTCCATTTCCTCCATCAGGCAGTAGAAGAGGTCTGGAAGGCTCATCTGCATACTGCTCTCAGCATCCCCTGGGAGAGGACTCCAGAGGTCACACTGAGCAATCCAGGCTTTGAACTCTACAGCCCCAGCTTCCAGAGGCCCTGCACCTTTTGAAGTAGAAGAGGACTGGAAGGTTCATCTGCATACTGCTCCCAGCATTCCCTGGGAGAGGACTCCAGAGGTCACACTGAGCAATCCAGGCTTTGAATTCTATAGCCCCAGTGTCCAGAGGCCCCAAACCCTTTGCAATAGGACTGGAAGTACGCACCATTAGGCACGTGAATCTCAAACCTTTCAATCCTTTGAGTGAAGATCAACTTAATGGTGATTGAAGAAGATTGGTAAGTATAGCTTTGGAAAATCTTAGGACTTAAAAAAGTTTGGAGAGAAGTAAAATAGTGGGATATATTTTTTAGAGTTTGTGTGTGCCTGAGATAATAAGCAAGCCAGAGGGAGTTAATTCTAGTGTCTGTCTTTCCCACCCATTCACCTACTCGTAGCTCAACCCTTGATGTTTAGGCAAGAGACACTTTCTCATTAAAAATCAATCAGGTTCTTATCTAAATCATATTATTGCACCAGCCCTTATTGAAAGTTTAATCATCCCCCTTGTAGGACACTAGCAGATTAAATTTACAGGTGTATTTACTAATTAAAGTACTCTAATTCCAACTCCCTTAGTAACCTAAACTTAACTAAGAACTCAACAAAATTAAGATGAAGGCAGCAGTCCAGCAGCAAGAGGGGGGCTTTCCAGTCTTTTGCATTGAGTGTCACATTATGATTTTTTTACCTGCCAGTGAGAGATTGTATGTGTGCACCCTGGTGCAAAGAGCTTTTAGAGAATGAGTCCGATCTCTGGAGGCTAGAGTAGCAAACCTAGAGGTACATTGATGAGACCTTCAGGGACATAGTAGCCAAGTCCCAAATCCAGTCTGGCAGCCCCTGTGCTGCGTTGGATCAGAAAGGTCTCCCAGTTGGAGAAAACATCACCTTGGTGTAGCAGGAAGTGATCCTATAGCAAGGACCTGCTCTCCAGGCAATGCGTTGTCCTCTCGCACGGAGGACAAGTCTCTCAGGGCTACTGCCCAGGAGGGAAGGGTTAGGTTGGCCATCATAGTTGGTGATTCAATTATTAGAAATGTAGATAGCTGGGTGGCTGGTGGATGTAAGGTCCGCCAGGTAACTTGCCTGCCTTATGTGGAGGTGGTGTCACCTAGATAGGATTATAGACCGAGCTGGAGAGGAGACGGCTGTCGTGGTACATGTGGGTACCAGCGATGTAGAAAAATGTGGGAGAGGTGTTCTGGAAGCCAAACTTAGGATTTTAGATAGAAAGCTGAAATCCAGAACCTCCAGAGTGGCATTCTCCAAAATGCTCCCTGTTCCAAGTGCAGGTCCCCAGAGGCAGGCAGAGCTCCGGAGTCTCAATGCGTGAATGAGATGATGGTGTAGGGAACAGGGATTCTGTTTTGTAAGGAACTGGTGAACCCTTTTGGGGAAGCGGAGACTTTTCCAAAAGGACAGAATCCACCTTAACCAGAGTGGAATCAGGCTGTTTCGCTAACTTTTAAAAAGGAGATAGATCAGCTTTTAAACTAGAACAAGGGGGAAAACAGACAGTCACTCAGCAGTGCATGGTTCGGAAGAATATATCTTTGAAGGATATTAATGAAACAGGAGAGTTAGGGCATGCCAACAGAGAGGTTCCAATAAAAGCAAAAATAGTCCATGTGCCTATAAGCAAAGAATCACCTGAGCTAAAGAATTCTAAATTAACCCTATCAACTGAAAAGCAGGTTGTTAATGCAAACAAAAAATGCACTTTGAAATGTCTGTATGCCAATGCCAAAAGTCTTAAGAAGTATGAAGACATAGATATAATTTGCATCTGAGACCTAGACGAAGGATAACCAATGGAATATTGCTATATTTATTTATTTTATTTATTTAGAGTTTTTATATACCGGCAATCATGAAAACATATCTTGCTGGTTTACATCGAACAGGAGTGCATTATAAACAAAAACTAGAACTGTGGTGTCCGAAAGTACAGTTACATTTAACAAGGGTAGCCGAACTTGGAGAAGGAAGAAGAGAGGAGAGAAAAGAGATGGTTAAACAATATACAATTTAAATATAGTATACAGAATAAATGTTATATACAAGAGGAGTGGTGTTTTAGGAGTCATTGGAATGTGTCATTGGGTTGTGTCCGGAAATGCTTGTTTGAATAACCAAGTCTTAAGTTTTTTCCTAAAAGTTGGGAGGCAGGGCTCCTGTCTGAGGTCTGTAGGAATGGAATTCCACAAAAGAGGGCCAGCTGTGGAGGTGGCGCGATCTCTTATGGTGATGTGTCTGGTCGTTTTCGCTGGGGGAACTTGGAGGGAGCCTCTATAAGCATCTCTAGTAGGTCTGGTAGAATTATGTGTTTGGAGAGGGAATTGAAGATCGAGAGTGGTAAGTTGATGTATAGTTTGTAGGTGATGGTTATGGCTTTGTACATGATGCGGAAGTAGACTGGTAACCAGTGAAGCTCTTTCAGGACGGGGGATATGTGGTCTCTTTTCCTTGCGCCTGTCATGATTCGGGCTGCTGAATTTTGAACCATCTGTAGGGGTTTGGAGTATGATGATGGTAGACCTAGCAATAGGGAATTGCAATAGTCTAGTTTCGAAAAAATGACTGCTTGGATGAACGTTCTGAAGTCTTGAGCGTGGAAAAGAGGTCTTATCCTTTTCAGGACCTGAAGTTTATAGAAGCAGTCTTTGGTTGTTTTGTTGATGTGTGCCTTGAAGTTTAGCCGGTTGTCTATTATTACTCCTAGGTCTCTAGCTTGTGTGGTAGGCAGATTGGTAGGAAGAGAACTGTTGGAGGTGTTGTTCTCAGGAGAGATGAGTAGGATTTCAGTCTTAGAGGAATTTAAGATGAGGTGTAGGCTGTTGAGTAGTTGTTTGATTTTTTTGTGGCATGATTCCCAGTAGTCAAGAGTATTAGAGTATGTGTATTTGATAGGGATGATGATTTGAATATCATCTGCGTATAGGAAAAACTTTAGATTGAGGTCGGTGAGAAGTTGGCAGAGAGGAAGAAGGTAAATATCAGGGTACAAGTGGCACTTTATGTCCAAGAGGGTAAAGAGTCCAACAGGTTAAAGATCATATAAAACATTAAATGCTCAGTAGAATCTATATGGGTGGAAATCCCATATGTGTTGGGTAAGAGTACAGTCATAGGAGTATACTACCACCCACCTGGCCAGAATGGTCAGACAGATGATGAAATGCTAAGAGAAATCAGGGAAGCTAACCAATTTAGCAGTGCAGTAATGGGAGATTTCAGTTACCCCAATATTGATCGGGTCAGTGTAACATCAGGACATGCTAGAGACATGTTACTGGATGGAATAAATGCTTCATGGAGCAATTGATTGGAGTTGGCTACCGTGTTTCTGGCAGACACTCTGTATAACTTGTTGCATGGCTCTGCCCAGTTGGTAGCTTTAATGGTTGCTGTGCGGCAGCTCATGTGGCTACACAATTGGGTGGCTGACTCTTGGTCCAAGACTCATCTGGGAAAGTTGCCTTTCAAGGGCCTGCTTCTGTTCGGGGAGAATCTGGATCTGTTGGTGAAAACTCTCTGTGATCCTAAGCCTCAGTAGTTACTGAAAGACCAGGGACACTTTTTATAGGGCTGGTAGGGGTCACGGCCACTTTCGAGCTTCCTGGCATTATTGCCCAGGCCAGACAGCAGGCAGTCTGCAACATGCTGATGAAACTTCAACTCTTGTGATTGGTGGTGCTCGTGCCTCCAGCGGAATAGGGGCGTGAATGTTACGCAGTCTACTTCATGGTAGACTGGGTTTTGGTCACAACATACCCAAGCCTGTTGGGTTGGGGGGCTCACTATCTGAATCAAGTGACCCGGGGAAGTTGGTCTCCAGAGGAGGCCTTGTAATCCATCAACCAACTGGAGACCAGAGCAATTAGTCTGGCTTTTCTGGCCTTTCACCTGCTGCTTCGTAGGAGGGCTGTTTGGGTCCTTTTGGACAACACCACAGCGATAGTCTAAGCAAATCGACAGGGGAGCACCAAGAATCAGGGAGTCTTGGTGGAGACGTTGCTCCTGTTGCTGTGGGCAGAGAAGAATCTCCTGTTGTCCACGGTGCACGTTGCAGGTCAGGAAAATGTTCTGGCCGACTTCCTCAGTCGGAACCTGCTGGAGCATGGGCAGAGGGAGCTTTGCCTGAGTGCTTTTTACAGGCTCTGTCACAGATGGGGTCAGTGTCAGGTGGATCTGATGGTGATCCAAAAGAATACGAAAGTGGTCTGTTTCTTCAGCCGATGCAGAAAACTTGAGTCTGAGGAAATCGACGCCCCAGTTTAGTCCTGGCAGGAAGAAAAGCTCCTATATGCTTTTCCTCCATGAGTGCTCATAGGCAGATTGCTGCTACGCATAAACAACTGTATCATATTAGTGACACCAGACTGGCTGCGCAAACTTTGGTACGCAGATCTGCTCCAGCTTCAAGTGGACTGACCCTTGTGTTTCCCAGGGATGCGGGGGTTCTTGACTCGGGCCTGTGGTCATGGAGGATCTGGCTCTTGAGTGGAGATGGCTTCATGTTAAGGAATATTCTGCAGCTGTGATATCCACGTTACTGAAGTTTTGGATATGGTCTGCTTCCTTTGCTTACATTCGGGTCTGGCGCTTTTTCGAGCAGTTCTGCAGGTCCAGGGCAGAATCTCCCTGGAGAGCTCTGGTACCTTGTGTCTTCGCCTTCCTTCAGGGCGGGCTAGATGGGGGACTGGCCCTGAACCTCTTTAAAGGTGCAAGTTGCAGCGCTTGCCTGCTACCCAGGGGCCTATTTTGAGATGATCGATAGCAACCCATCCAGAAGTTTTCTGAGGGACATGAAATGCTTGGGTCCACCCTTCTGTACCATGCGATCTGAACCTAAGTGTTGCAAGCCCTTAAAGGGTTCCCTTTTTGAACCTTTGAAGCACAGTTCTTTGAAAGATTTGTCATTGAAGTCTTCTTTCTTTGTTGCGATTTTCTCCACAAGATGGGTCTCAGAACTTCAAACTTTCTTGTTGGGACCCTTTTCTGGTGATCTCGTTGGAAGTGTTGGTCTTTCATTCAGTGCTGTCCTTTCTTCCAAAGGTTACTTCCGTCTTCCATATCCATCGGACTGTTTCTCTCCCGGCCTTTTCACGGGAGGAGTACGGGTCAGAATATCCAGTGTTTGGATGTCCGGAGGCTTGTTCTTGGTACTTGGAGGTTGCTAATGATTTCCAGAAGTCAGATTGGTTGGTTGGTTCTGTTTGGGGGGTCCATGGAAAGGGAGAGGCGGGCTGTAAAGACACACTGGCTTGCTGGGTAAGGGAAACAGTGGTAAGGGCAAGAAACCGCCAGACTTGCTGGGGGTGCACTCCCGGCGACCTGGGCAGAGATAATTACAGGGCAGCTAGTTGGTCTTCCCTGCATGTTTTTGTAAAGCATTACAGGTTGGATGTTCTTGCGCTGGAGGATTTGGCATATGGTATGGGTGTTCTTTGGGCAGCCCTTGCTACTTCCCCCTCAGATAGATGAAGGTTTGGTACTTTCTACTTGTTAAGGACTTGGTGTAGCAGGATGCGATGGAAGGAGAAATTCCCTTACCTGTTAATTTCCTTTCCATTAGTCCTGCCACACCAGTCAAGGACCCACCCAGGAAGTGAGGTATGTTTCTCTACAGGCTCGTTTTGTTTGTCTAATTGGGGAGGGATTGGCTTTTCCCTATCTGATTCGAGTTTTTTTTTTTTTTCCTGCTTTCCCTTCTGTGTTTGGTTGCAGGGAAACGTTTTCTCAGGTTTCGAGTTGGAATGTCTTTGTTTATCTGAAGCTTGGTCAGAAGGATACAGGATTCCTACTGCTGGCACCACCTCCTAAGCTACGATGTCACAGTGGAAAGCTGTGTTGTCTGCCGCCTCCTGCCGGTAGGGAGAAATAACCCACTTGTTAAGTGTAGTAGTAGGACTAATGGAAAGAAAATTAACAGGTAAGGAAATTTCTCCTTTTCTATTTAACACAGTATTTGTAGTCTGATTAAGTGCAGAAAATTGATCTCTCAGTTGCTTGTCGTCATGCTGTTTCTGAGAATTTAGCATCTTCTGCTCTGTGATAACGTAATGAGTTCCTTGGAAAAGCGCAGACTCCGAGAACCGTTAAGTGCAACCTGCCTCTGGTTTTCATTAGAGTGATCTTTTCTTTGTGACTCCAGAACGACGTTTTTTCTTAGAATAATATGCTGTGAGATAGCTTGCAAGTCCCCAGAGGATTTATGGAACATTTTTCATCAAAGGGAGGAGAGATGATTGCTGTAGTGGTTAAATCTGTGAAACTTCTCATGTGAGCTGGAATCCCTACTCGAACACTGGTGGACTCTTCTGCAACATAGTTCCTTTCCCAGTTGACAAGCAGGCATGAATTAGCCTTTGCACGTGGGCGACTTCATCCAATGGCACTGACACGGACTCGGGTGTCAGAGCGTGATAAAATCTTTACTGAACGTGTGCTGGTGTTCCCACCCATGCACACTGCCTCATGAGCCTTTGAGTCATCTTCTGAGCTACCAAACACTTGAATGTTTTCTGAATTGGGACCTAGTGCCCCTATCTATCTGTCTTGGTGCTTTCAGATTTTTCCTGCTGCACCCTTGTCTGCCCTTCAAATAGAACTTTGTGTGTAATATAAAATCAAAAGATGTCAAAAAGCACAGAAAAGCTAAAGGCTAAAAAGCCTTCAGTAAGCAAATTTAAGGGCTGCATGTGTGAGCGCTGGATGTTGACAGATACATACTCAGTCTGCTATTAATGCTTGGGTCCAAACCATGAATCCTCCAACTGCTTACAGCTGTGGTCATTAGGGGGTGTGATTTTGGTTTTTTGTTTCAATTAATGTGTGCGCTAAATTTTTTTTTTTCATTTTTGTGCGCACAAAAATGAAAAAAAAAAAAAGAAAAAAATTTAAAAAATGTGATTGCGCATCCTTAGTTGTCGTATGTTCCCCATGGTGCAACAGTACCTTGCCTGAAAGATGAAGGCACCAGTGTGTAAGAGCCTCAAGCCTTAGCATGAGACCAAGCAGCTGTTTTTTTTGTTGAGCAAAGCGTCATTGAGTTCTTGGCTCATGAAGCTGAGGTGGGAAGTTTCCCCTCCTTAAACTCCCAACCACAGGGAGGATCCCTCACTGCAGTGCTGGTCTCCGATCCACCTCAGGTCAGTAGTTGAGTGTGGTGTTAGGAGCCTATGGCACCAGAAGACGCACAGAGAAAAGCTCCCAAGTGGCACGATCTTCATTTTTTTTCAGGTTCCTTCTGAGGCGAAGAGAATATTGTGCAAAGCTCTGCCAAAACGGTCCCCTCCTCAGCGCTGAGGTGGGGGACATGGCTTGATCGGTGTATGTGCTAATTTTATTCATGGCCTGTGAGATCCCTGTGGCGCCATCTGTTTTTTATCTGGACCTGACCCAGGGCATTGTCTGTGTCGCCAGTGCAGAGCTTGCATTCCAAGGCGCAGTCAATACACTTGGCCTGGCAGATCATGGTGCCATCAGATTGCAGCGCTTAGACACTTATTATGCCCAATAGTGCCACAGAAGGAACTACCAGCACTATCTGTGGAGTGAGGTGCTAGTCAGTGCAACTGGTGCAGAGCGCCTCAGCCATTCCTGATGCCTTCCCGCCTTAGCTGGGTGCGTGTCAGAGCTGACAGAAGTCACTCACTTGTAAAGGCTTATTCATCCTGCTGTCTGTGGAGAACTTAGGTTACAGGTAAGCAGCCTTTTTTTTTTATTCCTCTCCACTCTGCTTTTCTTTGGAATCTTCTAAACAGGAGAAATGTGTTGCTGTACCACTTACCTCTTGGTGTATGTCCGTTCTAAAGCTCTTTAAGGGATCCTATTTGGATGAGTAGTAGTATGTGAGTCCCCAGTACTGATGACTGCTTTCCTTCAGCTGTTTAGTAAAACACGAGTTAAATTTAGCCGAGGATCATCTGTAGTTGAAGCGGTGTAATACTAAATCTTCTACATGTGGGTCTTGATCTGTAAGTTTCATCTTGTCGAGGGGGCAGAGGCATAAAATGAGTCGGAGGAATGCGAGCCATTTTGCTCCTTTTATGTTGTACTTCGCTAGTGCAAACAGTGTTCCTGGTGTAATAAGATGTTTAAAAAAAAAAAAAAAAGCCTTGAAATTCATCACACGTTTTCGTTAACACGCTAAATAGCCATTTAGCTCCCGATGCAGTAAACTAATGATAATGCTAATGCATCAGGATTTTAAAAAAACAAAACCAAGCCCTAACCCAAAAATATACCCAGAAGACCTACTTAGTATGCATGAGAAACTTTGTGTAAATCCTGATTTGTGCATACAAAATACAATTGGTACAGAATTGTGTGGTGTGATACCAGTGCACAAGCTGGATGGAAACTGAAAGACGTCCTGGTATTGATTATGCTCTGCTTTGTAAACTGTTCAGTCTAACCGGGTCATTTTATCAATTTGCATTAGGGCCTTAACGCGCGCGATCACGCGGTAACCCATGCGATACATAAAGCAACGCAAATGCTATGCAAATTCAAGACTGAGTATTCCAGTGGGCAGGAGTTTGGGTGGAGTTTATGGGAAAAAATGCAGGTCCATAGTGTTCAGTGCGATAGTGCAACACGGGATTGATTTAGCACCAGAAATAACTATGCCTGTTTTTGGATGCGATAGGCTTGCGTTACAGGGAAAATATTTTGATAGTG
>NW_021820315.1:12500-48611 GCF_901001135.1 Rhinatrema bivittatum | reverse complement strand
CACGTCACTTGAGAGCCAGTGTCCACTAAGCAAGGGCACTGCACACCATCCAAATAAGCGGTTGCAGAACAAACCTTTCCCACGAGGCGTTTCAAAACATCATCTGGTAGAGGACATGGTGGGATATGATCACTGGATATTTTTCTTTTGGGACTTATCTGAATTGTATTTGGTGCCTTTGTCTGCCCCTCGCAAAAGCACCTTTTTAGTTTAAAGGAGTATTTGAAACCTGCCTAATGCTGGGTATTTTTTTTTTTTCAAATTTTTCCCGCAATTTCTGTTGGACTAGAGCAGCATTTACAGAATTGATGCATTCTCCCATCATGTGTCCATTCTCTCCACAGTTATAGCAAAATGAAAGTATCTTGGGATGATGCCTCCCTTTTTGAGGCATCTTCTCTACCCAAGAGTTTCTTCGCATCATGCTGTTTGCAACAGGGCTATTTACTATTTCTGAATTGGCAGCTCTACAATGAGTGATCAATGGGGCGAGCAAAACATTATCTTCTCCTGAAAATGTTCCCAACTCAGATCCCACCTTAAACTCACTTGCCTCTGGTGTCATATGTTGAGCAATGCTTATGTCATTTGCTAGGTAAGTCCTGCTTACAGGTTTAATCTGGGTAACTCCCAATTGACGTATCCTCCTAGATTCTTTCATGTTTCTTTCTTCCTCAATCGTTCTGATTTTAAATAGCAGCTCCGAGTACTGTGGCAGTTTCTTCGACTGGCTCTCTAATAAGTCCCTCAATTGCAGTCTGGTAATCAGGGTCTCCTCCCAGCACCCACGTACAAACTGTTGTAGTAACTGCCTGTCTGGGGCGAGCCCAAAGAAAATTCCCCGCTCCACGACTTTCTGTAACAGGACCTGAAGCCTTCTCAAATAGTCTGAAGATTTTTCTTTGCCATTCTGGAAAGTTTCAATAAATTGAAAAAATAATTCCTCTCCATTAGTTACACTGCCATATGCCTTCTCCAGTTCCTCTAAACACTGCTCTGCTGTGGCGCTTTTATCTATGTAAGAGACAATATTTAAAGCTGGAGGAAGGAGACTTTCAATTAATTTCCTTTTTTTTTGCACCTGCAGTGAGATCTGGATCCTGCAGTAATTGCTTAATTTGAATATGCCAAGTTTCATAGTCTCCTTCATTACTAGGTTTAGGGACATTTCCAGAGAAGACTTTAATTTTGTAGTACGTATGATTCAACTCTGCGCCCTTTTCCTTAGGAGTTTTGATCACATGCTCCACTATAACCTTTGAAACATCCGCAGGAATAGAAATTGGTGGAATGGAATATTGAGAAGAATTGACTGCCACAGGATTTTGGGTTAGCATAGCATCCAAGCACTTGGGGACTCTTTTTCGGCTTTTAACTGGAGTCTGCAATATACTCTGGGGTGATTGATCTATATCTCGTGTTTCTTTTCCTTGTGACCCCAAACTCTCAATCATGAGAGCAGATGTTCTTTTTCTCAGATCTTGAATATTGATTTTATGACTGTCAGCTATATATGCTAATTCTTCTTGAAGTCGATCTGTCATATCTAAAAGTATGTCACTCACTAGTGGGTCAGTGCATGCTTCAGGGGACATTGACTCAACATCCTGTTCTGATACTGTCTCATCTAAGACAGGTAAAATTATCCACTGACTGTCCAGTTCCCCTTTTAAGCTCATTCTTTCTAAAATAATTATAGAAAGCGGTTCTTCAAACTCACACAAAACTTGATCAGATGACTCAGTTCTTAAACGTTTCAATTTTGTAACTACACCCGCTGGGCTTAAGGCATCTTCTACACTTGCTAAAGATATTTCAGGATTTACAGAACTCAGAATAACAGATCTATCAGGAATACAATCATAGTACTTGCAATACTCCATTTTGTATGAGAAAGAAACAAAGAGAATACTGTGCTCACTTCACTAATGATGCTGGGTCGCTCAGTAGCAGGTCAGACAGAGAGAAGAGAAAAAAAAAAAACACTGCCCCACGTTGGGCGCCAGAATTTGTTGTAACCCTTAAAGTTCAATTTTCTTTATGACTCCTTGTGTCTGAAACCTGCACTTTGATTCCCAACCCAGTATCAGAAATGAATCCACACGCTCTTTAGTGAGTAACAGTTTTATCTTTACTGGAATGAATGACTGAAATAAATCTGTTCACTTCCTAAGCATCTGCATTTATCATATAAACACATGTATATAGTACAAGAGAAAACTCAACTTTGTCATAAACTCATGTTAAGTATTTCAACCAGAATCAGCATGTGATATAGCACCCGACCTTAAGCAGTCTCTGAACAAGCAAAGTCCCAGATTGTATCCTACTGTGTGTCCATTTGAATTTAGAGCTGAAGAGGGCATCAGTACTGCTGCTTCAACTGCCAAATCCACAATACAGCAGCCTCTATCCAAAAGAAGAGCTTCAAATCCTGACAGGGCACAGTTCAACTACTCCCAAGTCGTCCACAGCAGGGTTCCAGAAAAGAGAACCTTAATCAGCACAGATAATATTTATTAGTTCAGAGCAGGGCAGGAACTCTGTTCAAGCTGAGCAGTGATCTGTTCGCACACGCTCAATACAATCAAATTTTTATACATCTCTTTAGGTAAAGTAAAAAACAACTTCAATACATCTCAAAACAATGTTAACTAACATAAATACATTACACATGAATACAATTATAGAGGGCTGCTCACCTTAATCAGCACAGATAATATTTATTAGTTCAGAGCAGGGCAGGAACTCTGTTCAAGCTGAGCAGTGATCTGTTCGCACACGCTCAATACAATCAAATTTTGAATCTCCTTTCCCCCCCCTCAGCTCTTAAAGAGACAGCACTCTATTGTCAGTCTTTTCATGTCACAATGATGATTCAACATTTCTCTGCCCTAGTTCCTAGAGGTATGTTACATAATGGAGGGTAGAATTGTAGAACCGGAGAATGTTACTTTGTTAGATGTTTGGAGATTAATTGCTAAAGAAGATATTAAGCTGACTAGCTCATTGTCCCAGACACATACCTTCTCTGTAGAAACAAGAGCAAAGTTTGAAGATCAAGATAATGGGCTAGATTTTATAACATGTGCGCGCAGCCGCGCACATGTTATAAAATCCGGAGTCAGCGCACTCAAGGGTGTGCACACTTGTGTGCCTTGCGCATGCAGAGCCCTAAGGGAACCCCGATGGATTTCCCTGTTCCCTTTGAGGCCTCTCTGAAATCGGAGTGGCCTCGAAGGGAACTTTCCTTCCGCACACCCCCCCCCCCCCCACCTTCCCCTCCCTTCCCCTATCTAACCAGCCCCCCAGCCCTATCTAAACCCCCTCAACTTTTGTTATACAAGTTGCACCTGCCTCCAGCCCTACGGAGGCCTCTGGCCACGCCCACGCTCTGGCTCGCTCACGCCCCGCCCCATTTTTCAAGCCCCGGACCTATGCAAAATAGGCTCGGCGGGCGCGTAGGGCTCTTAAAATCTGCCCCAATAGGTTTAAAAATGCAGAACATTCTGTTTCTATATTAAACAGCAAATGAATGAAATTTTGGTGCGTGATTCAGAAACTGTTTGCAGCCCATTGCATGGCAAGAAATGGTAGATTGCAGAAAAGGCACCTGTATATACATCTGATGCTGTGTTCATATATATATGTGTGTGTGTTTGAATGTGTAGAATGAATTTTAAGAAGCATTAGATTTTTTGGAACTTTTGTATTGTTCTCAGTAGCTTGGAGTAAAAGGTTCCTGCTCTTTCTGTATTGTTACAATAGGCTTAGTACCTTATGGATTCCAAGTGCCTTTTTTGCATGTTTTTCTGTTAGGCACTATAGCAATACATGTAAATGTAATATATATGTTTTGTACATTATGGGCCGGCTTTTAAAAGGGTTACGTGCATAAGGTACACGCGTAACCCTTTTAAAAAACCCCTGCGCACGCCGAGCCTATTTTGCATAGGCTCGGCGGCACGCGTAAGTCCCGGGGCTTGCAAAAAGGGGAGGTCGGGGGCGTGGTCAGGGGCGTGGCGTCAGGTCGGGGGCATTTTCAGGGGCATGTGGGCGGTTCGGGGGCATGGCCGAATCCCCCGAAACAGCGGCCTGTGTCGGGGCCTGCCGCGCCGGCGCGCATAAGTTACTACTGCCCGGAGGCAGTAGTAACTTTTCGGATAAATGTGGGGGGGGGGTCTAGATATGGCCGGGGGGGTGGGTTAGGTAGGGGAAGTTAGGGGAAGGTGCGGGGGGTGAAAGGAAAGTTCCCTCCGAGGCCTCTCCAATTTCGGAGCGGCCTCGGAGGGAACGGGCAGCATGCAGGGCTCGGCGCGCACAAGTTGCAAAAATGTGCACCCCCTTGCACGCGCCGACCCCGGATTTTATAAGATACGCACGGCTACGCGCGTATCTTATAAAATCAAGCGTACTTTTGTTTGCGCCTGATGCGCAAAGTACGCGTGTGCTGTCTTTTAAAATGTGCCCCCCATATTTTTACCTCATTAAACTGTACTTTAAATGTCCTTTTCCATGTTTAAATCTGTTATAAACACATAGGGCCGGATTTTAAAAGCCCTGTGCGCTTAAATCCGGCCGCACCTATTTTGCATAGCCCCAGGACGCGCGTAAGTCCCGGGACTTCGCAAAGGGGTGGTTCGATGCGGGTCCGTGGGCGTGGCACCAGCCCGGGGGCGTGGCTGAGGCCTCAGGACCAGCCCCCGGGTTTGGTGATGGCGCGCCAGCAGATTTACACCTCCTTCCGGCAGGCGTAAATCTGCCAACAAAGGTGGGGGGGGGGGTTTAGACAGGGCCAGGGGGTGGGTTAGGTAGGGGAAGGGAAGGGAAGCTGCGGGGGGGTGGAAAGAAATCGGAGCGGCCTTGGAGGGAACAGGCGCGCCGACCCTGGATTTTATAAGATACGCGCGTATCGTATAAAATCCAGCATACGTTTGTTCGCGCCTGGTGCACGAACAAAAGTATGCGCGCGCGTAAATTTATAAAATCTACCCCATAATTTTTAATTGTGTGAAAGAGAGAGGGGGTGTCGCACACGGCTGCAAGCTTTGTTTAGGGTAGTGTTTCTCAAAAGGTGTGTCAGGTCACAATGGTGTGTGCGAGGACCTGGTGATGTCACAGGCCGAACACGAGGCTTCTGTCTTCTCAACAGCGCGGGTGGGAGTAAGCCAACGTCTCCTTTATCAGGCCTGACAGAAAGCTACTCTTGCTTTCTTCTTTTCTTTCTGGCCCAGTGGAGGCTGTTTTCCTCCTTCACCCAGATCAGAGCAAGACATTACCAACTCTAGCTCTTCTGATTCTGAGGTGACATCAACTTTATCTTCCTCTGCTAGGCCTGGAAGTGATGCTGCTGATGCTCTCTTCACTCTGTGGGGTGGGGGGGGGAGGTGTTTGGGATGCTGAGTAAGAACGAGAGAGGGAGTGTGATGGCTGCTATGCAGGAAGGGATAGGAAAGTGGGGTGTCTGAGCAGGGAGGGGAGAGGGGAGGAAGGGGGCAGGGAGAGTCGAGCAGGGGCAAGAGGGAACACAGTGAAAAGGGTATGGGGAGGAGATGTCGGGAATGCAGGGCATAAGTGTGAGGGGATGATTAAAAGGGAACAAATGAGAGAAATGAGGGCTGATGGGGGCATGGAAGGAGAATGACTGGGTTCATTTTGGGAATGTGCTTTTCTTCTATCTTTGTACTTTGCTTAGTGTATTTCTGTTTCTAGTTCTCCAGTATTGCACTGCATGCTGAGTGGCTTTTTGGGATTTCCATTCCAGTTTTCTTCTCCACATTTGTAATTTGTGGTCTCTTATTCTATATTTGGGGAAGGTTGGTGTTGTGTGTGACCAAGATGAGGTATTTTATTAGCATGTAGGCAATTGTATCAGTCTTTGTTTTCTCAATAGGACATGCATTGGTGGTACACCTCTGCTTTTCATAGTTAGGCCTATTACTGTTTGAGTCCTTGGAGTTAGTGCTGCTATGGTATGGCAAGTTTGCTACACATGTGCTGAGTGCTTTTTTTCAGGTTTTATTTGCAATGAACCTGGTAGGAGAGGGAGTTTGTGTTCCTGTTACTGAGATGAGACCAGAATAAGAATATTATTTTTGTATGGCAAGCTGTACGGGGAAACATCCTAGTTCTGCTGGGCACCCATTGTTGGGGTTGGGGGTTCCTGTGGATGCAGAGGTTATGCTTATATTAGCCCCATGGTGGTTTTGTGTTCAGTGTGTCATGCTTGTGAGCACTATGTGTCAGTTGTGTCCCGACCTAGTGCACCTAATGCCCTTGTACAAGCCCTGTGATGGCAGTGGTGGATAAATGGTCATGAATAGTGAAAAAGATAAGATAGTGGAGGGAAGCTGGTGCTTGGCTGCATGTGGGAATATGTATGCTCCTCTACCCAAAGCAGAAGAATCTTAACTGGGCAGACTGGATGGACCAGTTTGAGCTTTATCTGCCATCCTCTGTATCTTACTATGAGACCAATCACTGATTCAAGGAATAAACAACAGTAATGGGGCAAAATAGTTTAATAAGTTATTAGAAAGTTTGTTTGACCAGATAAATGACAAGTATTTGTGATTCTTCTTCAAATCAAGTGCATGTTTTCCTAATGGTGAGGGTTGCAGTTATTAAGTAATTGCAATTTTCCTGACTGTTCTAATGGAATTTTATTGGTGTTTTTACATTTGGGGTCTGTACCTCGCTTTGTACATAATTTTTAATCCTACACTCTGTTTCCCATCTTTTAACCAATTTGCAATCCAAAAAAGGACACCGCCTATCCCATGACTTTTTAGTTTTCTAAGAAGCTTTTCCTGAGGGACATTGCCAAACTCCTTCTGAAACTCCAAATACACCACATCTACTGGTTTACCTTTATCCATATGTTTATTCACTCCTTCAAAAAAATATAGCAGATTTGTGAGGCAAGACTTCACTTGTCTAAATCCATGCTGGCAGTGACCCATTAGCTCATGTCTGTCCATATGCTCTGTCATTTTATGCTTTATAATAATTTCCACGATTTTTTCTGGCACTGAAGTCAGACTCACCAGTCTATAGTTTCCCAGATCACCGTTGGAGCCCTTTTCATACCTCAGGGTTATATTTAGTCACCATCCACTCTTCAGGTACAACAGAAGATTTTTATGATAGGTTACAAATTACTTGTAACATGACTGAAATTTCATTTTTTAGTTCCTTCAGAACCATGGGGTTTATATCATCTGGTATAAGTGATTTGCTACTCTTCAGTTTGTCAAACTGGCCTACTACATCTTCCAGGTTTACTGAGATTTGGGTTCGTTCATCTGAATTGTCACCCATGAAATCCGTCTCCGGAATGGGTATCTCCCCAAAATCATTCTCAGTAAACACCGATGCAAAGAAGTCACGTGGTCTTTCTACGATGGCTTTATCTTCCCTAAGAGTTAATTTTTAAGACCCGCATGCATTTGCCGGCACCCACACATGGAAGCAGTGATTTTATAACATACGAGAATAAATGCACATAGACGAGCACATGTTATAAAATTGGCTATAGATGTCTACATGTGCGCACTCCTTTATATTGACACTTGCATGTGCACACAAATGCCGCCTTGAGCGCATAAGAGGGGGAATTTTAATAGATACGCGTGCCAATGCAATTACCTGTTTCTCCAGTTTGTTCCCAGTTTTCCCCAGTAAAGGAGAAAACTTCCTAAACCCCCTAGCTAACTTGCCTCCCTTTTACCCTATTAGCCCCGACCCTTAAAACCCCGCTGACTAGCCTTGTTTTTGTTGTTTTACTACTTACACGTCGTCCATAGCAGAAGTAAACTTACGCAGTAAGGGACACCAATTCACACTTGTGCGTGAACATACTTATGCGCAGACTTCATGGCACAGACTCAGCGCACCCATGTCCCGGCTATTCCCCGACACTTTTTTAAGCTTTTTAATTGGTGCACATATGAAGAGATACGTGTGTACCCGCGTGCTTTATATAATCCATTTGGCACACGCCAGGCGGAGTCACGCACATATCTCCCGGCTTTATGCGAATAGTACTTTTAAAATCCACCAGTAAGCGTCCTTTAACCCATTGATCATCTAACGGTCCAACCAACTCCCTCACAGGCTTCGTGCTTCAGATATATTTTTAAACATTTTTATTATGAGGTTTTGCCTCTATAGCAAACTTCTTTTCAAATTTTCTTTTAGCCTATCTTATAAATGTTTTAGATTGAACTTGAAAATGTTTATGCTTTTTCCTATTTTCACCCCACTTTCTAACCATACCGGCAATCGTTTGGCCTTCCTTCCACCTTTCTTAATGCATGGAATTCATCTGGACAGCATTTTTATGATGGAAGTTTTTAATAGGGATGTGAATCGTTTTTTGACGATTTAAAAAAATCGTCAGATATTTTTTAAATCGTCAAAAATCGTTAGAGTCGCGATACAATAGAAATTCCCCCGATTTATCGTGAAAAATCGTAAATCGGGGGGGGGAGGGCGGGAAAACCAGCACACCAAAACAACCCTTAAACCCATCCCGACACTTTAAAACGAATCCCCCACCCTTCCGAACCCCCCCCCAAAATATTTTAAATTACCTGGTGGTCCAGTGGGGGGTCCCGGCGCGATCTCCTGCTCTCGGGCCATCGGCGCCATTTTGGCTGCCACTAATATAAATGGCGCCGATGGCCCGATAAAAAAAAAACCACCCGACCCTTTAAAATGACCCCCTTAGCCTCCCCCACCCTCCTGACCCCCCCCCCCCCAAAACCTTTTAAAATTACCTGGTGGTCCAGTGGGGGCGCGGGGAGTGATCTCCCGTTCTCGGGCCATCGGCTGCCACTAATAAAAATGGCGCTGATGGCCCTTTGCCCTTACCATGTGACAGGATATCCGTGCCATTGGCTGGCCCCTGTCACTGGATGGCCGGCGCCATCTTTAAAGATGGCGCCGGCCATCCAGTGCTCCTACCATGTGACAGGGGCTGGCCAATGTCACGGATACCCTGTCACATGGTAAGGACAAAGGGCCATCGGCCCCATTTTTATTAACGCAGCCGATGGCCCGAGAACAGGAGATCGCTCCCTGTGCCCCCACTGGACCACCAGGTAATTTTAAAACCTTTTTTGGGGGTTCGGGAGGGTAGGGGAGGGTTTTTTGATTATCGGATCGGGCGCAGCCGATAATCAAAAATCAAATCGGGCCGGGCGATAAACATTTTAAGATTTGGATCGGAACCGGAACCAATCAGATTCCGGTTCCGATTCACATCTCTAGTTTTTAACAATGTACACTCTTAACCTTTGAAGCTGCACCTTTCCATTTTTTTCTATTATTCTCATTTTATCACATTTTTCCCTTTGAAAATTTAGCACCCGAGCTGTGGATTTACTTACTGTCCCCCTTCCAATCATTAATTCAAATTTGATCTTGTTATGATCATTATTGCCAAGCGGCCCCATCACCGTTGCATCTCTCACCAAATCCTGTGCGCCACTAAGAATTAGATCTAAAATTGCTCCCTCTCTCATTAGTTCCTGAACCAATTGCTCCATAAAACTGTCATTTATTCTATCCAGGAATTTTATCTTTCTAGCATGTCCTGATGTTACATTTACCCATTCAATATTAGGGTCATTGAAATCTCCCATTATTACTGCACAACCAATTTTGTTAGTTTCCCTAATTTCTCTTAGCATTTCATTGTCTGTTTCATCATTTTGGCCATGTGTATAGTAATATACTCCTATTGTTATATTCTTACCCAACACACATGGGATTTTTCTCCATAAAGATTCTATTGTGCATTTAGATGGTAACTTTTAAACAGTCACACAGTCATACAAGTATGCGCGTATGGTGGCTCACACGAATGGACACGGCCATTTTATAACATAGCCACGTATATACATGTATGATATAAAATCGGATGTAAGAGCATACATGTGCATGCAATTTTGTATGGCCATGCGCTTGTGTGTGCAATTGCCGGTTCTACTGCGTAAGTGGTGGGGGGTTAGATATGCACATTCACATAATTACCAGTTTCCCCAGTCCATTCCCAGGTCACCCAGGTAAAGGCTCCCAACCTGATAAACCCCCATAATTAACCTTCCTCCTTTTTACCCTATTTGCCCCAACTCTTCAAAGCCCGCTGACTATCCCTGATTTTCTTATTTTAAAACTTAAATGCCATCCATAGCAGAAGTAAAGTTATGTGGTAGGGGAGCTATTTCCTACCTTTTGACTTGCTTTTTATAGCAAACACACATACACAATAAAGAATATACTCCAATAGTTTACCTCTCCCCAAAACATTTTAAGTTCTAAAATTTCCCAAAGCAATAATTTCTGATCCTCTTCAGCCACCAGCAAGATTATCCTCTCCTCTCAGTGCTCCTACTGGATTGTGAATCCTCACACACACCTAATCATGGCCACTCTGGTCCCACCTTCATCCTAAACTCATCTATTTTCTCTGCATAGGAGGTGCGGAGGTTTTGTAGTTTTTAACATCCATTGTTTTAACATCCAATGTTTTTAACATCCATTTATTCAGGGAAATCGCATAGAAAATGTCCCCCTTGATGAATGGATACCGGGCAATCACATAATGCCTTAAAGGTTATTTTTAAGTAAAGCTGGTTTACTTTTCCAAACAAATCCCGAAATACAGTTTGGCCCTGTCAGATCCCAGGCTGATCTGGGAGAGGGAGTTGGAGAAACAGGAGTGGATCAAAACTACGTTATTGCATGAATGTGGCTTAGTTTTAGTGATTATGAAACAGAATATGGAATCCTGTGATGTTCAATTCAACTCATCTATTTTCCAAATTATTCTAGCCTATCTGAACATGTCTGCTTTCCTTCCATCCCAAAACATTATTCCTCATGTGAAAAAGACACAGAAAGGGGTTCAAACAGCACAAGAACCTTTCTCATGTGAGAAATCGTAAAGACAAAATGAATGTAACATTAAATTACTTTGATTACCTTGAAAAAAATTGTCAAATTTAATGATACATTAACACCTTGGTGATGAAGAAGAAATCCTTTGTCATTTAGTTTTGATAGAATATTGTTTCCCAATTAAATGCTCTCTTGTATTCAGGTCTGGCCTGAGCAGAATAATGTAGCACTTGGGGATGAATATGCAGCCCAGCAATCCAGCACTGGAAGCCAAGATGGCAAAGATCTCCACTGCCACCATGTATTTGCCTTTGGTGCTCAGGTACGCTGGGATGTAGGAGACCCAAACACTGCAGAACACCAGCATGCTGAAAGTGATAAACTGGGCATCATTGAAACTGTCAGGCAAATTCCTTGCTAGAAAAGCCACCATGAAACTTAAGAGAGCCAAGAAGCCCATGTACCCAATCACACTATAAAATGCAATGGTGGACCCCTCGTTACACTGAAGTATCATCTTCCCAGGTTCAGACTGTGTGTCATAGTCTGGGAATGGAGGAGAGATGAGCAACCATGCAATGCATATCACAACTTCACCCAAGGAGCAGAGAAGGACTAGAGAACTGGAGACTCGTGTTCCTACCCACTTCCTTAACTTGCTGCTGGGCTTGGTGGCATTGAAAGCAATGACTACCGTGATGGTTTTTCCCAGCACAGAAGAAACAGCAATTGTAAAAATGATCCCAAAAGCAACTTGTCGGAGCAGACAGGTAACTCTTCCAGGACGGCCGATGAATATCAAAGAGCAGAGAAAGGACAGCATGAGACAGAAGAGGAGGACATAGCTAAGATCCCGGTTATTGGCTTTCACTATGGGTGTGTCCTGATATTTAAGAAAGATTGCTAGCACCAGGGCAGTTATGATGGAGAAGAGAATAGCAATGGAAGCCAAAGCTGCAGCCAAGGGATCCTCGTAGGACAAAAAGTCTGTGACTCTTGGGAGGCAATCATCCTTCTTCTCACTGGGCCATTGATCTTCAGAGCACTTCATGCAATTCTCTGCATCTATAGAAAACAACACATGTAAACTCTTATTTCCATACACTTCTTTATTCCAAGAATTCAGACTTTTTAAAAAAAAGGGAAACTCAAGATAGGATTTTAAATATTATATGCATATGTAAGTTTCATTTTTATTTATTAAAATTTTATATCCCACCTTTAAAACCTGTTAATCAGGCAGTTGTGCAATAAAAAAAATCATAATTAGTCAATTAAACTGAACATGAACAATAAAAGCAGAAACCAATAAGACAGTATGTAACTCCATCTTCTTCTGCTGGGTTAACATTGATGGGCCATAAAAAAATTGTTACTTTTGGGACTGGATCACTCCAGCTCGCTCATACAAGTGTCTATTCTCCCAGGGCCTGAATTCTTTGTTAGTGAGGGGAAGGATCATCCTTCGGGGCCTGGAGTGACAGGAGTGCCTTTATACTGTTACGCGTCCCAGCCGCACCAGGGCCGCACCCGGGTCTGCTCACCTCGCCCGAGCTCCAGCAGGCCACGGTCCAACCTCACCCGCAGCCACAGCCAACTCCCTGCATCCGCGGCGCCTTGTGGTGACGTCCCCAGGCCCTTTGGGGCCTTCAACTTCCCAGCGCTCCTCTCAGCGTGGCTGGCATCCTCCTTCGCATCGGGTCCGCCCCTAGGAGCACACGCACGGACCACCCAGCCCTTTAAAGGGCCCAAGGCAGGAAATCACTCCACGGCATGCAGCGATGATGTCACCTAACCACCGTATATAAGGCGAGTCCCTTTCCCAGAACCTCGCCTTGGCAATCGGGTCATCACCTCAGTGTGAAGCTAGTTGCCATCCTTGTTCCAGTGTTTGTTCCAGTGTTCCTGCATTCCAGTGTTCCAGAGCCTGTTCCAGTGTTCCTGCATTAGTCCTGTGTTCCCGTGGTCCTTCCTGTGTTCCAGCATCTGTTCCTGAGTTCCATAGTTCCTGAATCCTATCCTCGTCTCGCTACCCAGGTTGTACCCTCTCAGACTGATACCTGGAATTGATCTCCTCTTGCCTTTGACCACGCTTGGACAGATACCTAGAACTGATCTCTTCTTGCCTTTGACCATGCTTGGACTGATACCTGGAACTGACCCTCGCTATGGCTGACCATTCTTGGACGGATACCCTGACTTTGACCCTTGCGCTCCATTCGGACACTCTCTTCGCTCCTCCTGTGAACACCAGGCCCGCCTGCTTTGACACTACCCACGGCCTTCTTCGAGCTGGACCACTAGGCGCTGCCTTTCCTACCCAGAGGACCTTCTGTTCCTGTCGTGTTCCCAAGGTCTCCGGTACTCTTGGCTCCAGTCTAGCTTGCCTGTTCGCCAACAGACGAACAATTCTTCTCTTGGTGGGCACACCTCTCCATCAACTCTCTGGGAGACCCCCAGAGGCCCACCTAAGCCCAGGCAGTCTGGGAATCCAAGGGCTCAACCCGCGGAGCCCCCGGACCAGTATTGGTGAAGTTCCTGTCAGCCTCTGTCTCCTTGTGTGCTCCGCCTCCTGGCGGCAGGCGCCCTCTGGGATCCCTCAGAGGGCCGTACCAATCCTGCGCCAAGCCAATGGTCCACCTCCAGCGCAACATATAACCTTTTCCCTGGGAGAGATACCCTTCCTTTCTCTCTGTAAGAGTTTCAAGTGCCAATAAAACACCAGAGACTCTGAGTGTCCAAAAATAATATTTTACTGATGATGAATCAAAATGTGTATATGGCACAGTTAACACCATCCTCAGCATCACAGATGATCTTTACCTTTCATAGTCTTTTGCCTCTATCTGTGCATGGATCTCTTATTACCAGGGCTGGAAGCACTCACCATCCAGGGCTTGGATTTAATGAGGTTCCCAGATGGGCAGGTATCCTTTCTCAGGCAGGAACAATCCCTCCGAAGCTGGCCTAAAAGGGTGAAACACAGTCTCTGAACAGAGGGTCCCAATCTCTCTCCTAGGGTGAAGAGTTCAAGTGGGTATCCTCAATATGTTTCAATTTGGTCTGATTCACGTTTCTGCTCTCTCCTATCTCACTTTCTCTCTTGAGCTATCTCAATCCCTCAATTCCCATTGTGGAAGGGATCCTCTCAGGAACACACAGTAGTTGATGTTCCTTCTCATCCAAACTCTATTATCCAAAAATCCTTTTCATAAATTTGGTCCAAACATACCAGAACGTCCTTGAATTAAATCCTCACTATTCCGCTGGTCCCTAAGGAGGTCTTCCTTATCCTGGGTCCCTCAAACACAGGGTTCCCGTGCCATATACCCATATGACACCCAGGAGTATTTTAAGGCTTCTTACAATGAAACTGTCCAATACCCAAAAGCAACCAGCCAGTTAATAGACTGGTAATGCAAACTCCCAATCTTGCTCTGGATCCACAGGCAGGGCTTGCCTGGATTCTCTAATTAGGCCAAAAATACAAAACAAGAAAAATGCTCCTACACTCACAAACCAAAGGTACTGCCTTCAGACTCTTAGGAAAGATCTTCTTGAATAACCTCCAAGGGAAGGCCATCCCAGCACCCACAAAGGGAGAGGCAGTACTAAATGAATCCTCCCCTGATTGCCTACCCTATAAAGTTTCAGATAGTTAAACGAGGGCCTTAATGGTAATGAGCCTAGTGGGTCATTACAAATAAAAACAACAAATCATCTTAGCTCAGCAGATTGGTAACACCAAGCAAATCAATAGCCTATGATGACAAAGAGAGAATGCTGCAAAACTAATTATATTAATTTAAGCTTTTAAAAGCCTGATTCAAATACCAAATCTTCAACTCTTTCCTAAATTTTAAATTCTTCACAGATGACGAAGGAAGAGAATTCCATAGGGTAGGAGCCTTATAAAGAAGATGCTCTAGTGAAGTCCAAAGGAATAAAAAGGAGAAAAAGTAGAGGTCAAGCAGGAGAATAAGGGATCAAAAGACTTGAGTGGTGCAACGGAGAGCCAGAGTAGAAGGTGAAAATGTTAGACACAAAACTTTAAATCTAAAATGGTTAGTGATTGATAGCCAGTGTAATTTTTGTAAGATGGGAGAAATGTGATCATATTTTCTAAGACCGTAAATTACTTTTGTGGCAGTATTCTGGAGTAATTGTAATCCTTTCAACTGAGTATTTGGAATTCCAAGAATTAAAGAGTTGCCATTAGAGATGTGAATCGTGTCCTCGATCGTCTTAATGATCGATTTCGGCTGGGAGGGGGAGGGAATCGTATTGTTGCCGTTTGGGTGTTTAAAGTATCGTGAAAATCGTTAAAATCGTGAGCCGGCACACTAAAACACCCTAAAACCCACCCCCGACCATTTAAATTAAATCCCCCACCCTTCCGAACCCCCCCAAAATGCCTTAAATTACCTGGGGGTCCAGCGGGGGTCCGGAACGGTCTCCTGAAATCGAATCGTGTTGTCTTCAGCCGGCGCCATTTTGCGCCGCCATTTTGCAAAATGGCGGCGCAAAATGGCGCCGGCCATAGACCAACACGATTTGACTGCAGGAGGTCGTTCCGGACCCCCGCTGGACTTTTGGCAAGTCTTGTGGGGGTCAGGAGCCCCCCCCCCAAGCTGGCCAAAAGTCCCTGGGGGTCCAGCGGGGGTCCGGGAGCGATCTTCTGCCGCAAATCGTTTTTTCCGTACGGAAAATGGCGCCGGCAGGAGATCGATTGCAGGAGGTCGTTCCGGACCCCCGCTGGACTTTTGGCAAGTCTTGTGGGGGTCAGGAGCCCCCCCCCCAAGCTGGCCAAAAGTCCCTGGGGGTCCGGGAGCGATCTGCTGCCGCGAATCGCAAAAATCGATTCACGGCAGCAGATCGCTCCCGGACCCCCAGGGACTTTTGGCCAGCTTGGGGAGGGGGCTCCTAACCCCCACAAGACTTGCCAAAAGTCCAGCGGGGGTCCGGAACGACCTCCTGCAGTCGATCTCCTGCCGGCGCCATTTTCCGTACGGAAAAACGATTTGCGGCAGGAGATCGCTCCCGGACCCCCGCTGGACCCCCAGGGACTTTTGGCCAGCTTGGGGAGGCCTCCTGAACCCCACAAGACTTGCCAAAAGTCCAGCAGGGGTCTGGAACGACCTCCTGCAGTCGAATCGTGTTGGTCTATGGCCGGCGCCATTTTGCGCCGCCATTTTGCAAAATGGCGGCGCAAAATGGCGCCGGCTGAAGACAACACGATTCCATTTCAGGAGACCGTTCCGGACTTCCGCTGGACCCCCAGGTAATTAAGGCATTTTGGGGGGGTTCGGGAGGGTGGGGGATTTAATTTAAAGGGTCGGGGTGGGTTTTAGGGTGTTTTAGTGTGCCGGTTTTCCCGCCCTCCCCCTTCCCCTCCCCCTTCCCCCGATTTACGATTTTTTGACGATAAATCGGGGGAATTGTTATTGTATCGTGGCCCTAACGATTTTTGACGATTTAAAATATATCGGACGATATTTTAAATCGTCAAAAAACGATTCACATCCCTAGTTGCCATAGTCCAATTTAGAAATGACAGAATTGTGGGTAAATAACTTCAAATCACTAGGGTCCAACAGTGGGTAGAGCCGATGGATATATCTAAGATAAAAGAAAGATTTCTGGTTCTTGGCCAAAATATAATGGACGATAGTAGGGATGTGAATCGTTTTCCATATCGTCTTAACGATAGAAATCGTGTGGCAGGGCAAGAAAATCGTCTTAGGCACGATTTTTTAGTTAAAAAATCGTTAAAAATCGTTTTTTCCGATTAGTGCGCACTAACTCAAGTTAGTGCGCACTAACGGGAGTTAGTGCGCACTAACTGGGAGTTAGTGCGCACTAACTGAAAATGATACAATTTGACACTTTTCAGGACAGTTAAGGTCAGTTTAGGAATGAATATGTATTCCTATTGGCTGCCCTCTTATTTATTCATGTTACCAAGTTTCCTACTGACAGTATATGGGGGATGGGAAATGGAAACAGTTGGTAGCTTGACAAAACAAGTAATGTGATCAGTCAATGTGACTAGAACTTGTGCCCTAACCCTGATACCAGGGGTATTGTGATCTTCCTGCACACAGTGCCCTATCCCTATTAATACCAGGAGTGTTGTGATCTTCCTGCACACAGTGCCCTATCCCTAATACCAGGGGTGTTGTGATCTTCCTGCACACAGTGCCCTATTCCTGATACCGGGGGTGTTGTGATCTTCTTGCACACATCCCGATATCAGGGATAGGGCACTGCATGCAGGAAGATCACAACACTCCTGGTATTAATAGGGATAGGGCACTGCATGCAGGAAGATCACAACACTCCTGGTATTAATAGGGATAGGGCACTGCATGCAGGAAGATCACAACACCCCTGGTATCAGGGATAGGGCACTGTGTGCAGGAAGATCACAATACCCCGGAGGAGTGAGGGTCAGGCAGCTCCCCCCTGTCTGTGAAGCCAGCCTCTCACTAGTAATGCAGGGAGGGAGCTGTCTCAGACTTCACCATCCTCCCCCCCCCCCCCTTACCCACACACCATTCACTAGCTGGGACATGGGGGAAGTCAGGAGTGAGGGTCAGGCAGCTCCCCCCTGTCTGTGAAGCCAGCCTCTCACTAGTAATGCAGGGAGGGAGCTGTCTCAGACTTCACCATCCACCCCCCCCCCCTCACCCACACACCATTCACTAGCTGGGACATGGGGGAAGTCAGGAGTGAGGGACAGGCAGCTCCCCCCTGTCTGTGAAGCCAGCCTCTCACTAGTAATGCAGGGAGGGAGCTGTCTCAGACTTCACCATCCTCCCCCCCCCCCCCCTCACCCACACACCATTCACTAGCTGGGACATGGGGGAAGTCAGGAGTGAGGGTCAGGCAGCTCCCCCCTGTCTGTGAAGCCAGCCTCTCACTAGTAATGCAGGGAGGGAGCTGTCTCAGACTTCACCATCCTCCTCCCCCCCCCTCACCCACACACCATTCACTAGCTGGGACATGGGGGAAGTCAGGAGTGAGGGTCAGGCAGCTCCCCCCTGTCTGTGAAGCCAGCCTCTCACTAGTAATGCAGGGAGGGAGCTGTCTCAGACTTCACCATCCTCCCCCCCCCCCCCCTCACCCACACACCATTCACTAGCTGGGACATGGGGGAAGTCAGGAGTGAGGGTCAGGCAGCTCCCCCCTGTCTGTGAAGCCAGCCTCTCACTAGTAATGCAGGGAGGGAGCTGTCTCAGACTTCACCATCCTCCCCCCCCCTCACCCACACACCATTCACTAGCTGGGACATGGGGGAAGTCAGGAGTGAGGGTCAGGCAGCTCCCCCCTGTCTGTGAAGCCAGCCTCTCACTAGTAATGCAGGGAGGGAGCTGTCTCAGACTTCACCATCCTCCCCCCCCCCCCTCACCCACACACCATTCACTAGCTGGGACATGGGGGAAGTCAGGAGTGAGGGTCAGGCAGCTCCCCCCTGTCTGTGAAGCCAGCCTCTCACTAGTAATGCAGGGAGGGAGCTGTCTCAGACTTCACCATCCTCCCCCCCCCCCCCTCACCCACACACCATTCACTAGCTGGGACATGGGGGAAGTCAGGAGTGAGGGTCAGGCAGCTCCCCCCTGTCTGCGAAGCCAGCCTCTCACTAGTAATGCAGGGAGGGAGCTGTCTCAGACTTCACCATCCTCCCCCCCCCTCACCCACACACCATTCACTAGCTGGGACATGGGGGAAGTCAGGAGTGAGGGTCAGGCAGCTCCCCCCTGTCTGTGAAGCCAGCCTCTCACTAGTAATGCAGGGAGGGAGCTGTCTCAGACTTCACCATCCTCCCCCCCCCCCTCACCCACACACCATTCACTAGCTGGGACATGGGGGAAGTCAGGAGTGAGGGTCAGGCAGCTCCCCCCTGTCTGTGAAGCCAGCCTCTCACTAGTAATGCAGGGAGGGAGCTGTCTCAGACTGGTATCAGGGTTAGGGCACTGTGTGCAGGAAGATCACAACACTCCTGGTATTAATAGGGATAGGGCACTGTAAGAGATGACTGTAGTAGATTGAATAAAGATCTGATGTTTCTGCTCTCCTCACACCAAACAAAAACAACACACAAGCAGAGAAACCCTTCTTACAAAGCTGAGCTAGTGAGTTAAGTAGGAGGAAAAGTAAACATACTGGTGCCAGTGTGGCTACTTAAAAAATACACTTACCAACAATCAATTACATATATTTGAACTGTGTACAGTTCCAGCCAGGACCACCTTTCTAAAATGCACAGTGATTGGCAAATTCAACATGCACTAGCATTTCAGGTGCCTGCTAACAAAAATAATAAACAAACAAGTTCTAGTCACGTGAGTGCTGATCATTACATTACTTTTTTTGTCAAGCTTCCAACTGTTTCCATTTCACATCCCCCCAACCATATTGGTAACATCAATAGATAAGAGCACAGCCAGCCAATAGGAATACATACATACATATTCATTCCTAAGTGACCTTTACTGACCTGGGAAGTGTGAACACTTTGTTTCATTTTCTGTTGGTGTTCGTTAGTTTCCAGTTCCATTTCCCATCCCCCCAACCATCACCTCAGTGGTAACCTTGGTAATATCAATAGATAAGAGGGCAGCCAGCCAATAGGAACACATATTCATTCCTAACTGACCTTCAGTGACCTGGAAAGTGTTTATTTGTATCATTTTCAGTTAGTGCGCACTAAATCGAGTTAGTGCGCACTAACGGGGAGTTAGTGCGCACTAACTCGAGTTAGTGCGCACTAACACTATTTAACGATTTTTAACGATAAATCGTTAGAATTTCTATTGTATCGTGTTCTATAACGATTTAAGACGATATAAACATTATCGGACGATAATTTTAATCGTTGAAAAACGATTCACATCCCTAGACGATAGACAGTTGCGCATCAAGCTCTATTCTTAAAGCAGTTAGAATACTTTTAAGAGAGATCATAGTGCCACAAATAACTGGCGCTATCTTTGGAATAGATGATTTATTACTAAACCAAAGAACTTCCAATATTGCCAGGTTAACTTGTAGGTTGTGGCTTAGTAGCCAAGAAGCCACATAGTCAAGAAAATAATTCATAGCAGTTAAGTCAGGGGATGGTTAGAGGATAACTTTAAAAGGTACGCGCACAGGCCCATATTGAATGTATGTGGGTTTGCACAAATTTACTAAAGTATTTTATAAAATGTGTATATGATGCCTCTGCAGTTTATAAATTACGCGTATATTTGCATAGGAACATATGTATATAAATAGGCTAGTACATATATTTCTGCAATATATTAAAACCATGTATATCACTTCAGTGAGCGTGCATACTTCCCTATTTTAAATATATACATGCGTATAGTTTGCATGTAAAAATAAAATAAGAATTACTCGCATAAGTCAGATTTTGCAAACGAACATCAGTTTATTTTAAAAGATACGTACATGAGTGAAATTTCCAGTTTAACAATTAGCCCACTGGTTCACCCAATTCTCATCAAAACCATCCTGGTTCTTAAGCCTGAACTCGCCCCAGTTCATCCAGAACTCTCACCCGGCAATATATTTAATATATATTTATATTTAAACAATAAATACTTTTATTATAACTTACACTTGATAATTAGCAGGTGTAAACTTATTTGAGTGCAGTAATATATGCGTTTATGTGTCTTTTAAAATATCAACATGCGCATAAGTGTTGACCTGCCCCAGGATGCCCCTTTCTCATCCCCTTTTTACGTGCATATATTTGCACACAAAAGCAGATATACGTGTGTTTATTGAATGCTTGTAAACCACTGATTGCTCACGTAGAGGATACTTACATGCATATATGCTTAATTTTATGCGCATACCATATTGACAATTCACCTTTCAATATTTATGAAAGCTGTGAGCATGAAGTCATTAGCATAAAAAGATGGTCAGAAGCCACAATCTTGGATGACAGTTGCTAGGGGAGATAGAAATAAGGTAAAAAGAAGAAAAGAAAGAATGGAATCCTTTAGGACACCCAAAGACTAAAAGACTGAGTCTGACACCTGATGGTTCCATTGCACTTGGAATGAGCGAACGCCCTCATAGACATGAGGTGAACTAAGTCAATGTTGGTGTTTGAGGTAGTTATGGGTGGATCCTTGGGCTGGTGGCAGATGACCACGCTCCCGGGGGAAGATCCCGAGAGGGACCACTGGTCAGGCTCAGAGTATGGAGACAGACACACACTAGTTCTTTTATTAGACAGCATATTGCACCACCAGAGGTGGCAGTAGTGAGCTGTAAGTGCCTGGCAGGGCTGCAGTCCCTCAGGTACTGGAACAGCGATCCTGGATAACTGAGCTGTGGAGAAACTGAATATAGTGAGTAGGCAGGGTATGCAGAGTTCAGGAACAATGCCTTGATGGTAACACTCACACAATAGTCTCTAGAAGTAGTCCAGGTGTTGTAATAGGTTAGGCCCTCGAGGAGCGAGTACCTGGTTCCAGGGAAAGCTCTGAGAGAGAGAAGATAACTCACTGGTATAGTAGGCAGCAATGACTTCCAGGCAGAAAGAGTATTCAGCAACCAGTCCGGGAACATGGGCCCTCGAGGAGCAAGTGCCGGTTCCTGACTGCGACCTGAAAAACATAGAGAGAGCGAGGCCTCCGAGGAGCAGGTACCCCTGGTAAGTCCGAGGAGGCAGAGTAACTAGGAGAGTGCGAAACTGGTCCGTATCCAACTCCCTTCTATTCCTTGATAACTCGCTTAGTTAGCGATTTCTGAGACCTTATATATTCAGTACGGATGATGTCATCTCAGGGGGACGCTCCTGAGGTTCGCGCCACTGCTGGTACATCAGTTGGGGCCGTGCCGCACGCCCTTAGGCCCTTGAGAATCATGGCGAATCACAGTGTCGAGCTGCTCCGGGGACGCCAGAGGAAGACGGCAGAGAGACGCCAACCTTCCACTTGAGCAAGAGGGAGTAGCCAAAGAGGTGAGGATGGCGGAGTTGAGATGTCGAGCAGTGATGATCGCAACAGTACCCCCTTCAAATGGCGATTTCCTCTTCGGGTACCAGGCTTAGATCTTGAAGGATGTGCGAGGTGGAACTGATGAAGCATCTCTTGTCCAGAATATTGGTCTGAGGCTCCCAAGAGTTTATTTCAGGGCCGAACCCTTCCCACTTTAAAAGGTATTCAAAAGTATTGCCTCTTTTACGAACATTCAGAATTTCTTTGACTTTGAGTTCTAAGTCATCTTCTGCATTGATAATAGGTGAGTCTTGAGATATTGAAGAAACTTCACTAGGTATTGCATTGTCTTCCTTTTCCACCAAGCAAAAGCCTGCACTGGCTGGCAACATTGATGGTCAGATAAAACCCCTCTGGAGATTTTCTTCAATGTTTTCCGACGTAGCTTTATTCTCAAAAGCTGAGAGAAAATACAACTGTCCTTTTGGAGGCTCAGCAATAGACTTCAGTCTTATGGCACAGTCATAGGGCTCCTGTGGAGGAAGAACATCAGCTGTTTCTTTGGAGAATATATCCCCGAAATGGGTGTACTGGAGCGGCAGTCCCGGTACTGCTGGAGTCGCAGGCATGCCTATAATAGCGAGGTCTTCTTAAGGCACTTCCCATGACATTCTGGGCCCCAACGGGAGAGATCCAAGGATGCTCAGTCAAATTGGGGTTGGTGTATTTGCAACCAAAGTAACCCCAGGACGATAGGGTGCATGGCCTTTTCCAGTACAAAGAAGGAGAGTGATTCCGTATGAAGAGCTCCAGTGCGGAGAGTAACTGGTTCAGTCTTGCAAGTCACATCTCCCGGTAAGGGCTCTCCATGAATGGAGGATAACAGTAGTGGATCTTTCAACTTGATGAGGGGAATCCTCAAATATTCCACCAGTTGCCTGAAAATGAAGTTATCTCCCGCCCCTGAGTCCACCAGGGCAGGAGTCTGAACCGTGACTGGTCCGTAGGTCAAGGAGACTGGGAGAGAGAGCATCAGGGAGGGCATAGTAAGGCCTAAAAACAGTCCTCCTGCAGGACTTTGGTCCAATTGTTCTTTCGGACGAATGGAGCATGTAGCAACATCATGGCCGGGCTGACCACAGTACATGCAAAGGCCGTGCTTCTTCCGAAATCTTCTCTCTTTAGAAGTCAAACGTCCATGACCAAGTTGCATCGGTTCCTCGTTATCAATAGCAGGAATTACTGGAACCATCCGAGGTGCATCAATAGCACTGGCCTGTTTCAACCCGGGTAACACCTTAGGCCGGAGTTCCTTCACCTTATCCCGGAGCCAGTGATCAATCCGAGTGGCCAAGGCTATTAATTCGTCCAGCGAGTCAGGTGTTTGACGAGCAGCCAGCTCGTCCTTTAAACGGTTATCCAGGCCTCTACAAAAGAGAGTCGAGACATTTGGGGTCCCAGCAGAGTTCTTCCACCAGAGTTTTAAATTCTATGGCAAATTCAGCAAATTCTGTTGCCTTGCTTCAATTCTACCAAAGTAGAACCGGCTACAGCAGTTCGAGCAGGGTCATTGAAGATGGATTTAAACAAGTCCATAAATCCTTCTATGTTCTGCAAAATAGGGTCCTTGCGTTCCCACAAGGTAGATGCCCAAGACAAGGCCCCACCTTGTCTTGGAGAGAGCCATGGGAAATAAAGATGGCAGTAAGGCAAAATGCATGCAGCACTGGTTTAAAAAGCCCCGGGTCTTCTGGATTTCTCCAGAGAAGCAGATAGGAGCCGCCAGTGGTACAGCAGTTTTTAAAGTTACCTCCTTAAACTGACCTTCTTGGTTGGAAGCTGTGCCTTGAATCTGTGTGTATAGCTGTTGAAACGCTGAAGTAAGTTTCTCCAAGGCGTCTTGCTCCTCCACAGTGCACTGGGCAAGGCCTGGTATGGCCAGCAAAGCACTGAGTTGTGCCGGACCCATGGAGTTAGCAATCTGTTGGTGTTTGAGGTAGTTTGGGTGGATCCTTGGGCCGGTGGCAGATGACCAAGCTCCTGGGGGAAGATACCGAGAGGGACCACCGGTCAGGCTCAGATTATTGGGACAGACACACACTAGTTCTTTTATTAGACAGTATATTGAACCACCAGAGGTGGCAGTAGTGAGCTGGAAGTGCCTGGCAAGGCTGTAGTCCCTCAGGTACTGGAACAGTGATCCTGGATAACTGAGCTGTAGAGAAACTGAATATAGTGAGTAAGCAGGGTATGCAGAGTTCAGGAACAGAGCCTTGATGGTAACACTCACACAATAGTCTCTAGAAGTAGTCCAGGTGTTGTAATAGGTTAGGCCCTCGAGGAGCGAGTACCTGGTTCCAGGGAAAGCTCTGAGAGAGAATATAACTCACTGGTGTAGTAGGCAGCGATGACTTCCAGGCAAAAAGAGTATTCAGCAACCAGTCCGGGAACATGGGCCCTCGAGGAGCGAGTGCTGGTTCCTGACTGCGACCTGAAAAACAAAGAGAGCGAGGCCCCCGAGGAGCGGGTACCCCTGGTAAGTCCGAGGAGGCAGAGTAGCTAGGAGAGTGAGAAACTGGTCCATATCCAACTCCGTTCCATTCCTTGCTAACTCGCTTAGTTAGCGATTTCTGAGACGTTATATATCCAGTATGGATGACGTCATCTCAGGGGGATGCCCCTGAGGTTCACGACACTGCTGGTACATCAGTCAGGGCCGCACCGCGCACGCGCCCTTAGGCCCTTATGAATCATGGCGGATCGCAGCGTCGAGCCACTCCGGGGACGCTGGAGGAAGACAGCAGAGAGATGCTGCGGCAGCCAACATTCCACTTGAGCAAGAGGGAGTTGCCAAAGAGGTGAGGAGGGCGGAGTGGAGACATCGAGCAGCGACGGTCGCAACAGTCAGGACAATTGAAATAAACTATATTCTTCATTTTATTTGCTTATTTAAAGAATGTATATCCTGCTCTATCCACTGTACAAGGTGGGTTACAATGTAAATGTACACAGTCTAAGCATTTAGAGTCTGCTAATCAATGTCTCTGTTATCTATTTATGCTGTCATTGCATATTATACCCTGGTTTCAGAGGAGTTATGCTTTGATTAATTTCCTATATATTATCCTTTGCAAACTGTAGTTTGACTAATTCTGAGATGTTACAACAACCGTAAGCAAACAAAGGAAATATATGAATCATTATTGATTAAAATAAATATGGAAGCACTATACTTGTAACTATAATGAGGATCTGCATGGATGTATCTAGTATATTTTGTGTGTGCTATTTGGTTTGTATTATAGCTGTAGCATGTGCATGTGTGTATCTGTATTGTATGTAGAAATTTCAGATTTACCTGTTTTGTTGGAAAATTCTCCTTCAGAGCAAGGAATGCAGTCAAAGCAGCAGATCGGCTTCTGACTCTGAAGAACTTTCCTGAATCCAGGAACACAACTCTCAGAGCAGACAGAGCGGGGGGTCTGAGGAGAGACAAAAACGAGAAATCCAGTCATATTCCATGTTTAGCACTTGATTCTCTTTCTGAGGGACTCTGGGCCTCATATTGAGGCTTTTCTCCCATTTTGAGTCCATGGGAAAATAAGTTAATAAATGAAGCTCACTATTCTTTATGATCCCAAAACTTTTAGGGACTGATTTGCAAAGCCATTTATGCACAAATTGTGCTCCTATGTGTGTAAATGGCTGTTCTAAAAATTAAGCGGGCTCAGTACACATAAAAATACACGTGAGACACAGTTTGAAGTGAACTGGGGAAAGGCATTGAGTATAGGGCACACTTTTCAATTTTAAATTTTTTGCATGCAACTTCACCTGCACAAGTTATAACCTCATTTCTATGGCTGAGTTTGTTCACGTACTACCACACTTACATGTGAGAATTCAAATTGAACTTATGTACATAGGTTCACAAATAGAATTTGGGGTAAAGTCTGTGCCTAGAAGGAACTCCACTCTGCACTCTTATAAAATTACCCTCCCAGTGTACTTACTGCAACATCCTCACATTTTCTGCAGTGAAAAGAGCAGGTCCTATAGTGATGTCAGGTAAGATAGCTTTGGTTCAATTTGTTTAGTTCATTTTTGGCCCATTTTGTGGCTGAATTTCTGGTAGTGGGGAGATGGGTTCCACCATCATCGTCAACTTTCTTTATTACCTGCCTTACCATAAGAGTGCTTTACAGAGGGATCTGAGTAAAAGCAAAGCTCAAGACCTAGAAGATTATTCTTCCACCTGGACCCTCGCCCCCACCTATTCCCCTGTTCAGGGAATTCTGGATTGTTTGATAAAATTTAATATCATAGAAAGGTAGAACTTAAGAAACTGTTTAAGATGTGATTCCTGGGGTCTTTATTCAGGTTTAACAGCCCAGGCATTACCTATATATTTACAGTTTTATATTAAAATCACCCTTGAATTAAGTATTATGTGCATTTTATTATTATTGATTTTATTTTTTTCATTTGTACTATAATTATATACAGGATAATATCCAGAAAAGAGGTAAGTGGACATGATCTGTAGCTAAATTTACCTGGAAAACTTCTCATGGATATTCAGCAGGACAAGTCTCCAGATGAATGTAGTATGTTCGCCTAACATTATCTGGATAACTTTAGATGGATAACTTATAAATCTAACCAGAAAGGTTTGAATATAACTTGTTAGGTGTACAGTTATTTAAGCATGTGTACATGGAGAACTTTAATCTTAACTGGCTATATTCAAACTATAGAATATACAAACTACAGGGATTTATTGTGTTGCTAAATAACCTCTGGTGTCCAGTATCTCTTTGAGGAATCTCTCCAAAGAAACGATTGGAATACCAACATAGGCAGGTACCATTTTTACTTTACATTTGCAAGTAAGTTTTTGTGGTATAGTGCTTGTAATTTACAGTCAAGTGTTACATAGAAACATAGAAACATAGAAATGACGGCAGAAGAAGACCAATCGGTCCATCCAGTCTGCCCAGCAAGCTTCACACTTATTTTTTCTCATACTTATCTGTTTCTCTTGGCTCTTAGTAACCTTATGTTCTAATTCCCTTTCACCCCCACTATTAATGTAGAGAGCAGTGATGGAGCTGCTTCCAAATGAAATATTAAGTTTGATTAGTTGGGTAAGCGGCAGCATAGCTCTCTGCCATGAAGCAGAGGGCAATGCTGGATATGTGTGAAGTATTAGTTTTTCTTCTCCCCTGTCGTTGAAGCAGGGAGCTATGCTGTATATGCATTGAAAGTGAAGTATGCTGTATATGCCTTGAAAGTCACATTAACTATCATCAAATATTGAAAAGCCTAATAATTGGTAATACCTATAGCCCATGAACCCATCCCTGTTTTTTTGTTGTTTTTTTTTAATTGGGAGATGGCTGCCCTTCATCCTTCCGCCCACTGGCCACTGGCATCCCACTCCGTGAATGCCTCTGTGGCTACTGCCGCTCCGTGCAGTGTTTTACTACCTGCTCTTTATATGCATCCTCTAGACCTGATGGATCCCATCCCTGTTTTTTGTTTTTTTTATTTAATTGGGAGATGACAGCCCTCCATCCTTCTGCTCCGTGAAGGTGGAACACCTACCACTGGCCACTGGCATCCCGCTCCGTGAATGCCTCTGTGGCTACTGCCGCTCCGTGCAGTGTTTTGCTACCTGCTCTTTTATACGTGTCCTCTGGACCTGATGGATCCACAATGTTTATCCCATGCCCCTTTGAAGTGCTTCACAGTTTTGGACTTCACCACTTCCTCCGGAAGGGCATTCCAGGCATCCACCACTCTCTCCGTGAAGAAATACTTCCTGACATTGGTTCTTAGTCTTCCTCCTTGGAGCCTCAGCTCATGACCTCTGGTTCTGCTGATTTTTTTCTGTCGGAAAAGGTTTGTCGTTGTCTTTGGATCGTTAAAGTTTTTCAAGTATCTGAAAGTTTGAATCATATCACCCCTACTCCTCCTTTCCTCCTGGGTGTACATATTTAGATTCTTCAATCTCTCCTCGTATGTCAACCGATGAAGACCCTCCACCTTCCTGGTCGCCCTTCTCTGTACCGCTTCCAACTTGTCCTTGTCTCTTTGTAGATACAGTCTCCAGAATTGAACACAGTACTCCAGGTGAGGCCTCACCAAAGACCTGTACAAGGGGATAATCACTTCCCTTTTCTTACTCGATATTCCTCTCTCTATGCAGCCCAGCATTCTTCTGGCTTTTGCTATCGCCTTGTCGCATTGTTTCGCAGACTTCATATCATTAGACACTATCACCCCAAGGTCTCTCTCTTGCTCCGTGCACATCAACCTCCCCCCCCCCCCCCCCCCCCCCCATCGAATACAGTTCATTCGGATTTCCACTCCCCATATGTATGACTTTGCACTTCTTGGCATTGAATCTCAGCTGCCATATCTTCGACCACTCTTCCAGCTTCCTTAAATCCCGTCTCATTCTCTCCACTCCTTCCGGCGTGTCCACTCTGTTGCAGATCTTAGTGTCGTCCGCAAAAAGACAAACCTTACCTTCTATCCCGTCCACAATGTCGCTCACAAAGATATTGAACAGGACCGGTCCCAACACCGATCCTTGCGGTACACCACTTAAAACCGGTCTCTCTTCAGAGAAAGTTCCATTTACCATCACGCATTGTCTTCTGTCCGTCAACCAGTTTGCAATCCAGGTCACCACTTCGGCACTCACTCCTAAGCTTCTCGTTTTATTCTCCTGTGCGGAACCGTATCAAAAGCTTTGCTGAAATCCAAGTATATGATATCGAGTGCTCTTCCTCGATCCAATTCCTTGGTTACCCAGTCAAAAAAGTCAATCAGATTTGTCTGACAGGATCTTCCCCTGGTGAATCCATGCTGCCTCTGGTCCATCAATTCTCCGGACTGTAGATAGTTCACTATTCTCTCTTTCAACAGTGACTCCATTACTTTTCCCACCACCGAAGTGAGGCTAACCGGTCTGTAGTTACCAGCCTCTTCTTTGTTCCCACTCTTGTGAAGCGGGACCACCACCGCTCTTCTCCAATCACTCGGCACCACTCCCGTTTCTAGGGATCTATTGAACAGGTCACACAGCGGACCCGCCAGCACATCTCTGAGCTCCCTCAGAATCCTTGGATGAATACTATCAGGCCCCATGGCTTTGTCCACTTTCAGATTCTTTAGCTCTTCCCATACATTTTCTACTGTAAAATGATTTTCATCTATTCCACTTCCCTCCAGCTTCTTGTGTAGAAATGGTCCTTCTCCAGGGTCTTCTTTAGTGAACACAGAGCTGAAGTATTCATTTAATATTTCTGCCATTTCTTCGTCTCTCTCCACACATTGATCATTTCCACCTGTTGTGACACGTCTCCTTCTGTGACGTCAGACCTCCTTCTGTGACATCAGATGCTGGGGGGATTTAAACCCGGCGTCTCCTAGGTTTCCTTGCCTTGCAACACAGTCACCAAGGAAGTTGCTTGCCTGCCAGCCTGCCTGCTTGCCTGCCAGTCTGCCTGCTTGCCTGCCAGCCTGCCTACCAGTCTACCTGCTTGCCTTCCTGCCTGCCTACCAGTCTACCTGCCTGCCTGCCAGTCTACCTGCTTGCCTGCCAGCCTGCCTGCCTGCCTGCTAGTCTGCCTGCCTGCCTGCTTACCTGAACTGCCTCCTGACCGTCTACCATCAACGGTCGGCCCAAGGATCCACTTCTTGATTACAACAGTTTGCAAGGCCAAGGATCCGGCAGACCTCGCTAGCCTTCAAGCCATTCCCGGACTGGCTCAACGGCTAGTACAGCAGCAACAGGTCTTGGACAACCTGGCTGTCACTGTGGAGCAACTGGCCGCTCAGATGGATGCTGGTCCGCCAGCACCAGCACCGGACCCGGTTCCGGCTCCGGTGGTGACCCTTCACACTCTTACGCAACTCCCTGCGCCAGCACAGTACGCGGGAGATTCCAAGGCTTGCAGATGCTTTCTGAACCAATGCTTCGTAAGGTTCGCTCTCCTGCCCAACCAGTTCCCCTCGGACGCCGTCAAGGTGGCCTACATCTTCTCGCTGCTGGACGGTCGGGCTCTGAACTGGGCATCTCCTATGTGGGAGAAGAACGACCCGGCTCTGAATGACTTGAATGCCTTCGTAGCTGATTTCAAGGCAGCCTTTGATGAACCAGCTCGCCAGACCTCCGCAACCTCCGAATTGCTCCAACTCAGGCAGGGAATTCGGTCCCTGGACGATTATGCTTTGGAGTTCCATACCCTCGCACTGGAGGTCGGATGGCGGGACGACGCCCTCCGTGGAATCTTTTTAGAGGGACTTGCTGCAAGGATAAAAGACGAATTGGCGGCTCGAGACCTTCCGGAGGACCTCAATGCTCTCATCAAAGTGGCTGGCCGCATCGATCGCCGCCTTCAGCAGAGGGCCAAAGAGGGGCGTCCTCTCCGCTGTTTAGTCCCGCTGGCTCCAACCTCTCCTCGCCCATTCCCACCGGGCCCACGGGGGGCTAGCACGTCCACAGAAGTGACATCCGAGGAGCCCATGCAGCTGGGAAGAGCGTTCCTGACACCTGAAGAAAGGCGGCACCGCCGTAGTATGGGTTTGTGCCTGTACTGCGGGGGCAAAGGTCACTTCCTCGCTCAGTGCAAAGAGCGAGCGGAAAACTCCCACACCTAGGAGTAAGGGAGGAGTGCCTCCTAGGTTGTTTGAATGCTGCTCCTCTATGTACCGTTTCTATAACCCTCAGATATCCCGGACGGTCTTTCAAGACTCAGGCATTCATTGACTCTGGGGCAGGAGGAAACTTCATCGCTGCCAATCTTGTACATCAGCTCCGCCTGGCCACACAATCCCGGGAGCCTCCTTTACGGATTACTTCCATACAAGGTACCTGCCTGCCTGGCCACATTTCTACCGAGACTGCACCACTGATCATGCAGACCGGGATCCTACATTTTGAGGAGATCTCGTTTTTGGTTCTGGAGAACTCAGTTCATCCGGTGGTCCTCGGCCTACCCTGGCTCCAGCAGCACTCTCCAGTGATCCAATGGAGCAATTTGCAAATTACCCAATGGAGTCCTCACTGCTTCAAATCTTGTATCAAGTCTCTACCAGTCCAGCACATTCCCTTGGCTCACACCGGCTTCACCCTTCCCAGTCATTATGCGGACTACACGGACATATTTTCTATGGAAAAAGCAGAACTCTTGCCCCAACATTGTCCTTTCGATTGCAGCACTGAACTGGTGTCTGGGGCAACTCCACCCCGAGGCAGGGTGTATCCACTATCACAACCTGAAACCAAAGCAATGTCTGAATACATTGCTGAGAACCTCGCCAAGGGCTTTATCTGACCTTCAACGTCACCCGCAGGGGCGGGATTCTTCTTTGTGGCAAAAAAGGACGGGTCCTTGAGACCATGCATAGACTATCGGGGATTAAATGCCATTACTAAAAAGAACTGCTATCCGCTTCCGCTAATTCCAGAATTATTGGATAAACTCCAGGGAGCCCGAGTATTTACCAAGTTGGACTTAAGGGGGGGCGTACAATTTGGTGCGTATCCATCCCGGGGACGAGTGGAAGACAGTGTTCAACACCCGGGATGGGCACTACGAGTATTTGGTTATGCCCTTCAGTTTGTGTAACGCTCCTGCGGTGTTCCAGCACCTCATGAATGAGGTCCTCTGCAAACTGCTGAACTCTTGCGTGATAGTCTACCTAGATGATGTCCTCATCTACTCACAGAATTTGACCTCTCATAGGCAACATGTTCGGCAAGTGCTCAAAATCCTTCGTAATCACCACCTATACGCTAAACTGGAGAAGTGTCTCTTCGAACAGGAGTCGCTGCCTTTTCTTGGGTACATCGTTTCAGCTACTGGATTCCTCATGGATCCAAGTAAGGTGTCCGCCATTAAGAATTGGCCCCAACCAGTAGGCCTGAAGGCTTTGCAGCGTTTTTTAGGATTTGCCAATTTCTACAGGCACTTTATACCGCAATACTCCTGACTGGTCGCACCTCTGACCGCCTTGACCAAAAAGGGGGCCGACACGCGCGTTTGGTCAGCCGAGGTATGTAAGGCCTTCAAGGATTTAAAGGAGGCCTTCCTGTTGGACACTTGTCTGCGCCATCCGGATCCGTCAAGGCCCTTCTTTGTGGAGGTTGATGCCTCCAATATAGCTGTGGGGGCAGTACTGTCTCAAAGCTCCGACTCCGGGCATTTGTTGCCTTGCTCCTACTTCTCAAGGAGGTTTACGCCAGCCGAAGGTAATTACGGTATAGGAGACAAGGAACTGCTTGCCATTAAGTTGGCACTTGAAGAATGGAGACAGTGGCTGGAGGGAGCCGCTCACCCCATCACGATCTATACCGACCATAAGAACCTGGAGTTCCTCAGCCAAGCTCAACGACTCAACCCAAGGCAAGCACGATGGTCGCTATTCTTTAGTCGCTTCGATTTTATCCTCAAATATCATCCAGCATCTAAGAATGTTCGAGCGGATGCGCTCTCTCGGAATGCCATCATGGATGAAAAGGAGGAACCCCTTCAACACGTCATCGACCCAGCAAAGATCGAACTAGCCAGCACCACAATCTCTACACAGGGCAGAATAGTTGTTCCACACAAAGACCGGAAGAAAGTCCTGCAATGGGCCCACGATTCCCTCATTGGAGGCCACGCCGGCAGAGGGAGGACGCTTGATCTATTGAACCATCATTATTGGTGGCCCCGAGTCCGGCAGGATGTGCGACTTTACGTAGACTCGTGCCCGACAGAAGCCTCTCGGCGGCCGACCCTGGGGTCTTCTACAACCTCTACCAATACCTACAAAACCATGGACTCACATTGCCACAGACTTCGTGGTGGACTTGCCTCCTTCCGAGGGTAACACAGTAATCTGGATCACCGTAGACCGGTTTTCTAAGATGGTACATTTGGTACCATTACCTAAGCTTCCGTCTGCACCAGAGCTAGCACTTCTTTTCACGCAACATATCTTCCGGGCCCACGGCCTTCCACAGAGCATTGTCTCCGATCTGGGACCCCAATTCACAGCCCGGTATTGGCGTGCCCTCTGCAAAAAGTTTGGGGTACAACTGAACTTGTCTACCGCTTTCCACCCACAGTCTAACGGGCAAACCGAGCGGATGAACCGTTCCCTCAAGACGTTTCTCCGAAGCTTCATTTTGCAGAGAAAGGACAACTGGGTCTCCTTCCTTCCCTGGGCTGAGTTCGCCTATAATAGCCACACTCACTCGGTTACTTGGCAATCTCCCTTTCAAATGGTCTTCGGACGCCACCTCAGGACAGCCGTCCCGGTACCTATCGATGTCGCTTCTCCGGCGGCCCAGACAGTGGCTACCCAACTTCACGATCTCTGGAGAGCCCTTCAGCGACGTCTCACCTCTGCAGCAAAGAAAGCACAAAGCTGTGCAAACCGCCACCGACATGTCGCTCCAACACTTCTACCCGGTACTAAAGTATGGTTAAGTACCAAGAATCTCCACTTAGCTGGACAATCACGTAAGTTGGCATCCAGATACTGCGGCCCTTTCCAGGTGGCAGAACGAGTTGGTCTGGTGTCCTATAGACTTCATCTGCCATCCTCCATGCGCATCCACAATGTATTTCATGTGTCGTTGTTGAAACCAGTGATATTCTCCCGTTTCCATCGGCTCACGCCGGATGCGATCTCCACCTCCCCGAACGAAGATCCTGTTTACCAAGTACGGGAAGTACGGGACGTACGCTTCCACAACCGCCGATGGGAGTATCTATTGGCCTGGGAGGGCTGCGGCTCTGAGGAGGACTCTTGAGAACCTGCCCGAAATATACTGGACAAGTCCCTGTTAACCCAGTTTCATCATGACAATCCCAATAAACCCGGACCCTTGAGGAGGGGGCGTAAGAGGGGGGGGGGTACTGTTGTGACATGCCTCCTTCTGTGACGTCAGACCTCCTTCTGTGACATCAGATGCTGGGGGGATTTAAACCCGGCGTCTCCTAGGTTTCCTTGCCTTGCAACACAGTCAGCAAGGAAGTTGCTTGCCTGCCAGCCTGCCTGCTTGCCTGCCAGTCTGCCTGCTTGCCTGCCAGCCTGCCTACCTGCCTGCCAGTCTACCTGCTTGCCTGCCAGCCTGCCTG
Organism: Rhinatrema bivittatum; assembly: GCF_901001135.1. Lineage (NCBI taxonomy): Eukaryota > Metazoa > Chordata > Amphibia > Gymnophiona > Rhinatrematidae > Rhinatrema > Rhinatrema bivittatum. The sequence goes on along the minus strand of NW_021820315.1, from coordinate 14,596 downwards.
CCTGCCTACCAGTCTACCTGCCTGCCTGCCAGTCTACCTGCTTGCCTGCCTGCCTACCTGCCTGCCTGCTTACCTGAACTGCCTCCTGACCGTCTACCATCAACGGTCGGCCCAAGGATCCACTTCTTGATTACAACACCACCTTTCAATTTCACTATACCACTATGGACTTTTCTCTTTTCGCTGATGTATCTGAAAAATGTTTTGTCACCATTTTTTATCTCCTTGGCAATCCTCTCTTCTACTTGACTTTTTGTTCTGACAAAGTGTCCTCTCTCACTGAGGAAAAGTCTCCCAGGAGGGAAGGGTTAGGGCGGCCATCGTAGTTGGTGAATCAATTATTAGAAATGTAGATAGCAGGGTGGCTGGCGGACGTGAGGAACGCCTGGTAACTTTCTTGCCTGATTTGAAGGAGACAGGCCTCACACGTCACCTAGATAGGATTATAGACAGTGCGGGGGAGGAGCTGGCTGTCATGGTACATGTGGATACCAACGACATAGGAAAATGTGGGAGAGAGGTTCTGGAAGCCAAATTTAGGATTTTAGCTAGAAAGCTGAAATCTAGAATCTCCAGGGTGGCATTCTCTGAAATGCTTCCTGTTCCATGTGCAGGTCCCCAGAGGCAGGCAGAGCTCGAGAGTTTTAATGTGTGGATGAGATGATGATGCAGAGAAGAAGGATTCAGTTTTGTAAGGAACTGGGAAACTTTTGGGGAAGTGGAAGACTTTTCCGAAAGGATGGGCTCCATCTTCACCAGAATGGAACCAAGCTGCTGGCACTAACTTTTAAAAAGGAGACAGAGCAGCTTTTAAACTAGAATAAGGGGTAAAGCTGACAGTCACTCAGCAGTGCATGGTTCAGAACTCAAAAATGAAATTTCTGATCTATTAGTTAAAATTTGTTACCTATCATTAAAATAATCTATTGAATCTGAAGACTGGAGGGTGGCCAATGTAACCCCGATATTTAGAAAGGGCTCCAGGAGTGATCTGGGAAACTATAGACCAGTGAGCCTGACTTCAGTGCTGGGAAAAATAGTGGAAACTATTCTAAAGATCAAAATTGTAGAGCAGATAGAAAGCCATGGTTTAATGGAACACAGTCAACATTGATTTACCCAAGGGAAGTCTTGCCTAACAAATCTTCACTTTTTTGAAGGGGTTAATAAACATGTGGATAAAGGTGAACCAGTAGATGTAGTGTATTTGGATTTTCAGAAGGCTTTTGCCAAAGTGCCTCATGAGAGGCTTCTAAGAAAACTAAAAAGTCATGGGATAGGAGGTGATGAGCTTTCGTGGATTACAAACTGGTTAAAAGGCAGGAAACAGAGAGTACGATTAAATGGTCAATTTTCTCAGTGGAAAAGGGTAAACAGTGGAGTGCCTCAGTGATCTGTACTTGGACCGGTGCTTTTCAATATATTTATAAATGATCTGGAAAGGAATATGAAGAGTGAGGTTATCAAATTTGCGGATGATACAAAATTATTCAGAGTAGTTAAATCACAAGCAGATTGTGATACATTACAGGAAGACCTTGCAAGACTGGGAGATTGGGCATTCAAATGGCAGATGAAATTTAATGTGGACAAGTGCAAGGTGTTGCATATAGGGAAAAATAACCCTTGCTGTATTTACACGATATTAGGTTCCATATTAGGAGCTACCACCCAGGAAAAAATCTAGGCATCATAGTGGATAATAGTTTGAAATCATCAGTGTGCTGCAGCATCCAAAAAGCAAACAGAATGTTAGGAATTATTAGGAAGGGATTGGTTAATAAAACAGAAAATGTCATAATGCCTCTATATCATTCCATTTTGAGACCGCACCTTGAATACTGTGTACAATTCTGGTCGCCGCATATCAAGAAAGATATAGTTGCGATGGAGAAGGTACAGAGAAGGGAAACCAAAATGATAAAGGGGATGGAACAGCTCCCCTATGAGGAAAGGTTGACGAGGTTAGGGCTGTTTAGCTTGGAGAAGAGACGGCTGAGGGGGGATATGATAGAGGTCTTTAAGATCATGAGAGGCCTTGAATGAGTAGATGTGAATCTGTTATTACAATTTCAGATAATAGAAGGATTAGGAGG
>NW_021820315.1:0-7500 GCF_901001135.1 Rhinatrema bivittatum | reverse complement strand
CAAAGGACCAATCAACTTTGTTGAGAGGGCTAGTTCCACCCCCACTATTAACTGATTTAGTAAAACTCCCCACAGAGGCGCTAGCAATCACACACAGCTCCTAGTTAAACTGCTTAGTTTGTGGTAATGCAAATGTAGTAAAGGAAAAACCTTTTGTGCATTATTACCCAGCAAATTCGGATATCGTATAGAAGGAAAAGATCACTTGACTAGTCTTCTATTAAGTCCTTCTAATACATTGCATTGCTTTTTCATAGTCCTCTCCAAGGTCAAAGTTTTGAAATCAACTATAAAGGAATCTTTTGTAAGTTCTCTTTCATGTCATCATTAGCATCGTGAATGCTGCAATCTCACTCTTTTTCTGACGCTTTTGTAGAATCTTTTACTAATGGATAAAATTTAGGAATAAGAACATAAGAAATTGCCATGCTGGGTCAGACCAAGGGTCCATCAAGCCCAGCATCCTGTTTCCAACAGAGGCCAAAACCAGGCCACAAGAACCTGGCAATTACCCAAACACTAAGAAAATCCCATGCTACTGATGCAATTAATAGCAGTGGCTATTCCCTAAGTAAAATTGATTAATAGCCATTAATGGACTTCTCCTCCAAGAACTTATCCAAACCTTTTTTGAACCCAGCTACACTAACTGCACTAACCACATCTTCTGGCAACATATTCCAGAGCTTTATTGTGCGTTGAGTGAAAAAGAATTTTCTCCGATTAGTCTTAAATGTGCTACTTGCTAACTTCATGGAAGTGCTAGAATAAGAATAAATAGCACTATTACTGAATATAGTAAAGCTGACAATCACACTAAGCTCTTAAGTAAAACAATAAATTTGTAAAGATACAAAAATAAAAATAAACCCTTTTATATGTTTTTCATATTTTTAACCTGCAAGCTCGGCCATGTAGAAGAAAATGATTGCTTTGCTGGTCCTCTATTGAGTCCTTTAAATTTCCTTCTTCACTTAATCAAAGACCTCTATAAGGTCCAAATCTTAAAATCAGCTATAGAAGAAGTTTTGTAAGTTCATTTGCATGTCATTATGGGCTTGCTGAGCGCTGCAATCACATTCTTATTCTAGCACTTCTTAAAGATCTATAATATTAAGCATTAAATAAGATCTTGATGGATGTTATCATCATGAGGCGTGTATAGTCAGTGTTTTGAAGAATGAATTCTATGGGGATGATTAGCTCTATTATAGCAAAAACGTACCGTTATGTATGCTTATGACCAAGCCGGTTAAAAATACAAAATATAAAAGGGTTTCTTTTTTTTTTTAATGTCTCTACAAATGTATTGTTTTACCTAGGAGCTTAGTGCGATTGTCAGCTTTACTATATTCAGTAACAAATAGTGACATTAATTCCTCAATTTTATCCATTAGTAAAAGATTCTACAGAAGTGTCAGAAACAGTGCGAGATTGCAGCGCTCACAATGCTAATGATGACGTGAAAGAGAACTTACAAAAGATTCCTTTATAGTTGATTTCAAAATTGGACCATGGAGAGAACTATGAAAAACCAATGCAATATATTTGGAGTAATTAATAGAAGACTAGTCAAGCGATCTTTTCCTTCTACACGATAGCCGAATTTGCCAGCTAAAAATACACAAAAGTTTTTTCTTTACTACATTTGCATTACCACAAACTAAGCAGTTTAACTAGACATTTGAGTGTGATTGCTAGCACATCTGTGATGGGTTTTACCAGATCAGTTAATAGTGGAGGAAGAGCCAGCCCTCTCAAGAAAGTTGATTGGTCCTTAACCTCTTTAAAACGCTCATTAGCATTAATGGACGCCATCTGACTAACAAGGTGGCATTGTAAAGCAAGTCATGTCACACAAGTACATTTTTGTTTGTATATTGCTACTATTGTGGGGAAAATATACGTTTAATAATGTTAGTGTATTTTTACAATTGTTCAGTTCTCTGGCCCCTGAAGCAGGTGCACAGCACCGAATCATTGATAGTGTCGGGCGGCTCTACTCTGCAAGGAGACACGACAGGAGCACTGTACGATCACTTTCAAAAAAAAACTAAAGACCTGGCTATTTGAACAAGCCTATACCTGAAATACCCGCACCCTGCCATTCCGCATCTCCAATCTATCTCAACCTTAGTACCCCCCCCCCCCCCCCTACAATCTCCTCCACCCTGATGCCCACTATCCACAACCCCGGTTTACAAATCCCTGTCTCTGGAGTACAATATTTGTATTATATTTTTTATAACATAATATATTCCATTATATTTTATTTTATATTAGCTGTTACTCTTGGCTGCTTCTCTAGGCCACCATTTGTTTGAAAAAAATCTCGTTCTATATTTCTGTAACTCTTTACTATCTTCCCTACAGCCCAAGTTCACGTATGTCCTGTTTATTGTAACTTTTTGCTTCTTGATTCATTTGATTTACCCCTGTTGCCTGTAAACCGATGTGATATTGCTATGAACGTCAGTATATAAAAGTGTTTAATTAAATAAATAAATAAATAAATAAATAAATAAACAAACAAACAAATAAATAAATAAAATAAATCACTAAAGACAGTCTTCAGACAGTATAAGATACGTCGGAAATATTACATAAGAACATAAGAAAATGCCATACTGGGTCAGACCAAGGGTCCATCAAGCCCAGCATCCTGTTTCCAACAGTGGCCAATCCAGGCCATAAGAACCTGGCAAGTACCCAAAAACTAAGTCTATTCCATGTAACCATTGCTAATGGCAGTGGCTATTCTCTAAGTGAACTTAATAGCAGGTAATGGACTTCTCCTCCAAGAATTTATCCAATCCTTTTTTAAACACAGCTATACTAACTGCACGAACCACATTCTCTGGCAACAAATTCCAGAGTTTAATTGTGCGTTGAGTAAAAAAGAACTTTCTTCTCCGATTAGTTTTAAATGTGCCCCATGCTAACTTCATGGAGTGTCCCCTAGTCTTTCTACTATCCGAAAGAGTAAATAACCGATTCACATCTACCCGTTCTAGACCTCTCATGATTTTAAACACCTCTATCATATCCCCCCGCAGTCGTCTCTTCTCCAAGCTGAAAAGTCCTAACCTCTTTAGTCTTTCCCTCATAGGGGAGTTGTTCCATTCCCCTTATCATTTTGTAGCCCTTCTCTGTACCTTCTCCATCGCAATTATATCTTTTTTGAGATGCGGCGACCAGAATTGTACACAGTATTCAAGGTGCGGTCTCACCATGGAGCGATACAGAGGCATTATGACATTTTCCGTTTTATTCATCATTCCTTTTCTAATAATTCCCAACATTCTGTTTGCTTTTTTGACTGCCGCAGCACACTGAACCGACGATTTCAATGTGTTATCCACTATGACACCTAGATCTCTTCTTGGGTTGTAGCACCTAATGTGGAACCCAACATCGTGTAATTATAGCATGGGTTATTTTTCCCTATATGCATCACCTTGCACTTATCCACATTAAATTTCATCTGCCATTTGGATGCCCAATTTTCCAGTCTCACAAGGTCTTCCTGCAATTTATCACAATCTGCTTGTGATTTAACTACTCTGAACAATTTTGTGTCATCTGCAAATTTGATTATCTCACTCGTCGTATTTCTTTCCAGATCATTTATAAATATATTGAACAGTAAGGGTCCCAATACAGATCCCTGAGGCACTCCACTGTCCACTCCCTTCCACTGAGAAAATTGCCCATTTAATCCTACTCTCTGTTTCCTGTCTTTTAGCCAGTTTGCAATCCACGAAAGGACATCGCCACCTATCCCATGACTTTTTACTTTTCCTAGAAGCCTCTCATGAGGAACTTTGTCAAACGCCTTCTGAAAATCCAAGTATACTATATCTACCGGTTCACCTTTATCCACATGTTTATTAACTCCTTCAAAAAAGTGAAGCAGATTTGTGAGGCAAGACTTGCCCTGGGTAAAGCCATGCTGACTTTGTTCCATTAAACCATGTCTTTCTATATGTTCTGTGATTTTGATGTTTAGAACACTTTCCACTATTTTTCCTGGCACTGAAGTCAGGCTAACCGGTCTGTAGTTTCCCGGATTGCCCCTGGAGCCCTTTTTAAATATTGGGGTTACATTTGCTATCCTCCAGTCTTCAGGTACAATGGATGATTTTAATGATAAGTTACAAATTTTTACTAATAGGTCTGAAATTTCATTTTTTAGTTCCTTCAGAACTCTGGGGTGTATACCATCCGGTCCAGGTGATTTACTACTCTTCAGTTTGTCAATCAGGCCTACCACATCTTCTAGGTTCACCTTGATTTGATTCAGTCCATCTGAATCATTACCCATGAAAACCTTCTCCATTACGGGTACCTCCCCAACATCCTCTTCAGTAAACACCGAAGCAAAGAAATCATTTAATCTTTCCGTGATGGCCTTATCTTCTCTAAGTGCCCCTTTAACCCCTCGATCATCTAACGGTCCAACTGACTCCCACACAGGCTTTCTGCTTCGGATATATTTAAAAAAGTTTTTACTGTGAGTTTTTGCCTCTACAGCCAACTTCTTTTCAAATTCTCTCTTAGCCTGTCTTATCAATGTCTTACATTTAACTTGCCAATGTTTATGCTTTATCCTATTTTCTTCTGTTGGATCCTTCTTCCAATTTTTGAATGAAGATCTTTTTGCTAAAATAGCTTCTTTCACCTCCCCTTTTAACCATGCCGGTAATCGTTTTGCCTTCTTTCCACCTTTCTTAATGTGTGGAATACATCTGGACTGTGCTTCTTGAATGGTATTTTTTAACAATGACCACGCCTCTTGGACATTTTTTACTTTTGTAGCTGCTGCTTTCAGTTTTTTTCTAACAATTTTTCTCATTTTATCAAAGTTTCCCTTTTGAAAGTTTAGCATGAGAGCCTTGGATTTGCACACTGTTCCTTTTCCAGTCATTAAATCAAATTTGATCATATTATGATCACTATTGCCAAGCGGCCCCACCACCGTTACCTCTCTCACCAAGTCCTGTGCTCCACTGAGAATTAGATCTAAAATTGCTCCCTCTCTCGTCGGTTCCTGAACCAATTGCTCCATAAAGCTATCATTTATTCCATCCATGAACGTTATCTCTCTAGCGTGACCCGATGATACATTTACCCAGTCTATATTGGGGTAATTGAAGTCTCCCATTATTACTACTGCACTACCAATTTGGTTAGCTTCCCTAATTTCTCTTAGCATTTCACTGTCCATCTCACCATCTTGACCAGGTGGACGGTAGTATACCCCAATCACTGTAGTCTTCCCTGACACACAAGGGATTTCTACCCATAAAGATTCAATTTTGTATTTAGTCTCATGCAGGATGTTTATCCTGTTGGACTCTATGCCATCCCGGACATAAAGCGCCACACCTCCTCCCGACTGCTCCTCTCTGTCATTGCGATATAATTTGTACCCCGGTATAGCACTGTCCCATTGGTTATCCTCTTTCCACCATGTCTCTGAGATGCCAATTAAGTCTATGTCATCATTTACTGCTATACATTCTAATTCTCCCATCTTACTTCTTAGACTTCTGGCATTAGCATACAAACATTTCAAAGTTTGTTTTTTGTTTGTATTTTTTATTCTGCTTTTAATTCATAGGGATAAGTTAGAATTTTTTAGCTCAGGTGAGTTTTTAGTTACAGGCACTTGGACTACTTTTCTAATTATTGGAACCTCACTGTCGGGATGCCCTAATTCTAATGCATCATTAGTATCCTTTAAAGATACCTCTCTCCGAACCATGCGCTGCTGAGCGACTGTCGGCTTTCCCCTTTGTTCTAGTTTAAAAGCTGCTCTATCTCCTTTTTAAAGGTTAGCGCCAGCAGTCTGGTTCCACCCTGGTTAAGGTGGAGCCCATCCCTTCGGAAGAGACTCCCCCTTCCCCAAAAGGTTCCCCAGTTCCTAACAAAACTGAATCCCTCTTCCTTGCAGAAACTGACCAAAGAAACATTGAATTGTTCATTTAGGAGAGTTGCCTTGGCCTGGTAAACTTTAGCTGGTTCTTGTCAGAACAGTTGACTGTAAATCACAAGCACTATACTGCAAATATTTATTCACTAATTTAAAGAAAAAACGGTACCTGCCCATCTTGGAATCCCAACTGTTACCTTGGTGAGATTCCTCGCAGAGCTCCCGGACACCAGAGTTTATGTAGCAACACATTGAATGTAAGAGTTGCTAACCGGGGGAAACTAAGAAACACAATCCTGCTAAAATTGCTCCCCTCAGCCACAAACGGAACTACATGCAACTGGACCTACATCCTCACTAGCTCCCTTCTGCGACCACCTCTTCCACTACCACTCCACACGGACACTCGCCTGCGGTGAGCAACTTAAAGGGCTTTATACTCTGTGCCTCAATCCTGTTTAACATTGTGTACCATATTGTTACTAACTGTAACCTGCTGATATCCAGACTGCCAAAACCTGCTGACCTACTCTACTACCAGGCCCCCCCCCCTTTCCCCCCCCGTACCTCCCTTGCCACCTGACTTTTAAGGTACCTATCATCCTCCTACTCCCACCACTCCTACCTGACTACCAAGGGCACCAACATGGCTGCTTACCCAATCCCTCGCATCCATAACCCTTGCTCTAGACTACCTCCCCCTCCCCTCCTTCCCCGCCACCCATCCTCCAGCCGCAAATCCCTTATCCCCATCCTCACCTCACCCCTGACTCAGCTCCTCGGTCTCACCACCCTCTCCATCATACTCATGAATGCGCAATCCATATCTAAAAAGACACTAATCCTCAATGACATGCTTACAGACTGCACCCCAGACATTTGTGCAGTTACCGAAACATGGCTCAAAGAATCAGATACCGTCCTCATAAACCAACTCCCATCCTCCCTCTATGACATCTTCCCCATCCACCGACCTAAAAAAAGAGGAGGAGGAATTCTCCTAGCAGCCAAGAAACATCTTAACCGTAAACTCATCAGTATAGCAGCCCCACCTAAACTTGAAATCGGCCTCTTTAAGGCAGATACCCTCCAAATATGTCTAGTTTATGCCCCCCCCCCCCACCGTCCTCGAGTCCAATCCCTCCCCCCTAATTGAATTTTTTATAGAATGGATAAATACAGATACACCTTCCATCATTCTTGGAGATTTTAATCTCCACGTTGACTCACTCCCTCCTACTGCATCCTGCGAAACTTTCATTCAATCACTCCTTGCCATAGGCTTCCGACAAATTATAGCATCACCAACTCATAAAGCTGGTCATACGTTGGACCTAATGTTTATTAACTCCAACTTCCAGGCCGCCAACCCACCCACCTGCACCCCTGTGCCCTGGTCTGACCACTACCTCATTGAAAGCCGACTCACTTTGAAGAAACCCCTCCCAATTAACCATTCTGCTCAAACCACCATCATTTCCAGAAAAATGCGACGAATTAACCGATGTACTAGCCTCATCCCTACCAAGGCTTATCTGCTCAGACCCAGACACAGCCCTAGCATC
>NW_021820314.1:0-48742 GCF_901001135.1 Rhinatrema bivittatum | reverse complement strand
GTGTGATATTCTGTCGCCTGGTAGGTATGCCCTGTTGCACGTAGTGTCCAGGCATGCACCTATGAACTGTAACTGTTGTGTCGGTTGTAGGTGTGATTTCTGGAAATTGATCACTAATCCTAATTCCTGTAAGCATTGTATCACCCAATGGAGGTGACCTAGTAAGATGTTGGGTGTTTGAGGCGATTATAAGCCAATCGTCCAGGTATGGAAAGATGGTTATACCTTATTGTCTGAGATGAGCCACCACCACTACCATGCATTTGGTGAACACCCTGGTGCAGCCAATAGTCCAAAGGGGAGAACCTTTGTACTGTAGTGTTGATGTCTGTAGCGAAAGCATAGGTATTGCCACGAGGATGGATGGATTGGAATGTGTGTGTAAGCAATCCTTCAGATCGATGGAACACATCCAATCGTTGGTTTGAATGAGAGGAAGGATTGACTTCAACGATACCATTTTGGAATTTCTCCTTGGTGAGAAATTTGTTCAATTCCCTTAGGTCTAGTATGGAGCGAAGGCCCCCCGACTTCTGGGTATGAGGAAGTGATGGGGAATAAAATGCTGCTTGATTTGGAGCCTGGGTGAATTTGTCGAATTGCTTGTGTTTGCGAAGCAAAGCAATTTCCTCCCCCAGTTGTGGTTGGGGTTTTTGCATCTTGAGTGTGGAAAGATTGAGGCAATATGGGTTTGGTGATAAACTGGAGTTGGTAACCGTGACATACTATCTCCAAAACCCATTGATCGGATGTTATTCTTTCCCAGGCTTCCAGGCAAGAACAAATTCTGCCTGGTGGAGCTTATGTTGTGGTGGTGGCTGAGTAACTAAAAAGATGAAGCCGCTTTTGCTGCAGAAGTAGGTTGTTTGTGCTTGTTGTCTCTGATTACGTGGTTGGACCTCTACGTGGGTTTGAGGTATTCTGTTGTGGAGGAGGATGCTGGTAGAACATAGAAACATAGAAACATAGAAATGACGGCAGAAGAAGACCAAATGGCCCATCTAGTCTGCCCAGCAAGCTTCACACATATTTTCTCTCATACTTATCTGTTTCTCTTAGCTCTTGGTTCTATTTCCCTTCCATCCCCACCTTTAATGTAGAGGCAGTGATGGAGCTGCATCCAAGTGAATATCTAGCTTGATTAGTTTGGGGTAGTAGCCGCCGCAATAAGCAAGCTGCACCCATGCTTATTTGTTTTACCCCGACTATGTTATTAGCCCTTATTGGTTGTTTTTCTTCTCCCCTGCCGTTGAAGCAGGGAGCTATGCTGGATAAGCGTGACGTATAAGTCTTCTCCCATGCCGTTGAAGCATAGAGCCATGCTGGATGTGCATCGAAAGTGAAGTATCAGGCCCATTTGGTTTGGGGTAGTAACCGCCGTAACAAGCCAGCTACTCCCCGCTTTGTGAGTGCGAACCCTCTTTTCTTCTCCCCTGCCGTTGAAGCAGAGAGCTCTGCTGGATGTGTGAAGTATCAGTTTTTCTTCTCCCCCTGCCGTTGAATCAGAGAACTATGCTGTATATGCATTGAAAGTGAAGTATCAGGCTTATTTGATTTGGGGTAGTAACCGCCGTAACAAGCCAGCTACTCCCCTCTTTGTGAGTGTGAATCCTTTTTTCCACATTTCCTCTTGCTGTTGAAGCTTAGAGCGATGTTGAAGTCAAGCCTGTGTATGTTTATTTAATAAGGGTATTGACTCCAGGCAGTAGCCATCATTCTGGCGAGTCACCCACTCTTCATTGGCAGCCTCTTGACTTTATGGATCCACAGTGTTTATCCCCACGCCCCTTTGAAGTCCTTCACAGTTCTGGTCTTCACCACATCCTCCGGAAGGCATTCCAGGCATCCACCACCCTCTCCGTGAAGATAGGTAGGAAGGGTATGTTTGCGTACGAAAAGACTGATAAGATCTATAGGGTCTTCTGGCATATGATTGCCTTTGAGTAGATCCAATATAACGACGTGTGGTCGAATAATTAGGATGTGACGCAAAAAAATGGCCGCCGTGAGAGAAAGACGCGCTTAGAGGGCTCTCCTGACTCGTCTTTCTTCTTTTTGCTTGCAACCGAATATGCCTCACACTAAAGAAAAGGAAAGGTGAGGGAAGGATCCTCGACTCCCCAGATGCCTACCCTACAACAGACGAGAATAAGGGAGTTCTTTACCGCAGCAGGAATAACTCCGGGAGAGCCGGCTGTGGCATTGGTGGAGAGCAGGCTCTGACGCTACTTGGCGAAACAACTCTGAGCCCTGGAGCCCCGGCAACTCCTTCTCCTCCTGTCCACTCAAGCCCGCTGGGCCCGACTCCAATTCATGGACGGATGTTGTTTTGTTGGGGATGAGGTCATCGAGGGGGCCCTAGCTGTCTGTCCGGTGCGGCAGTCCCAGGGCAAGGATATTGTGGCAGCCCTGAGTGAGGCTAATATTGGAGGATTAAGTAATGCCAATGGAAGTTTTCCAGCGGGGCCTACGCAAGAAAGGAGTTCGATAGAACATCCCAAGGAACCCATGGACTCACAAAAAGGTTTGCCTTTAAAGTTATTAATAAAACCTACGGTTTGGAGTGCCTTAACTTTGTTGGAAAATGCAATAATGTCTTTAACAACAGTGATTAAAGACTCACAAATTCAACTGAACACTGTAAATCCGTTGGTGTTAAGTCACTCAAATAAGATACAAAAAATTGATACTCAAATCCAACAAATTAAAACTGTGCAAGTCAACTTAATACAAGGAGATACCAGGATTGAAAAGCGTATGGAGATATTGGAAAATAATGTGCGTTATAATAATCTACGAGTATTAAATTTTCCGAAATGTAGATTAATATCTCCCAGAGAACAGTTTAAAAAGTATCTACAAGATGTGCTGTCTTTTCCTGATGGAGAATCATTGACTATTATAAAAATTTATTTCCTAAATGGGCAAAGACAAGATGGCATAACTGTGAATACTCAAGTGGAACAGCCTCAGATGGAAGCATCGATAAGGGATTTAACAGGATTCTTAGAAACTACACAAGAACAAGTAGAAAAAAGAGGGACATTAAATGTCAGATTTCTTACACATATGGAATGGGACAGTGTCTTAAGATTATTTCTTAGGAATCATAATAAGACATACTTGGGAGAAAAAGTTAGGTATATCCCGACATTGTGAGAACGACGCAAGTACGCCGAAAAACATTTCTGGCATTATGTCCTAGAGCCTGCCAGTTGGGAGCTTTGATAACTATTAGATTTCCCTACAAATGTATTATGAAAATAAATGGTGCACGTTATGCTTTTACAGAACCAGTTCAGTTAGAAATTTCTTGAGTTCACGTGGGGATAGCGGGGATAGTTCAGTTAGAGAATAATTACTGCATTTCTCTCTTTCCTCTATTTTCTTATTGAAAATATACATTGTATGATTGCTCTAATTCCATTTTGTTCTCATAGTAACCACAGGGGGGAGTTAAAACAACATGTATATGTTTTTCCTTTTTTTTTCTTTTTATTGAATGTTCATTGGAAAATTGTGTGAATTAGCACCCCCTGGAACTTCTCAGACATGTTGGATATGACTTGTTGTTTATTAAAAAATTTAGTAAAGATTAAATTAAAAAAAAAAATTAGGATGTGATGTTAATGATTGTACTGCTAAGGCTTCTTCTTTCAGTTTACCTACTGCGTCTTGGAATCTTTCTCCAAACAGGTTATCTCCTGTACATGGGAGGTTCGTTAGTTTCTCGTGCAAATCTTCACGTATTGAACTTGAACGTAACCATGCTAGTCTGCGGGCTGCAATGGCTGTTGCTGATGCCCTAGATGATGTTTCAAGTGCTTCGTAGATTGACCTCAAAAGGTGTCGAGAACACTTTTCTATGTCATAAAGAGGCAGAGGTATTTGATCTGCCGTAGAGGAAAGCATACCCTTCATAGCTTGCATGTTCTCATATAGGTATTGTACCATGTAGAATTGATGGTGCATAATTCAGGTAGTCAACATCGAGTTATGGTATATTTTTCTGCCAAACTCATCTAAATATTTGTTGTCTTTTCCTGGTGGGAATGAGGAATGAGATTTTGTTTTCTTAAATCTTTGCATCGCCGATTCCACCACTATCGAGGTATGAGGTAATTGTGGTAGAGTATACGGTGATGTTTTCCTCATATGAAATTTTATGTCTGTTTTCCTGGAAACGGCTGCAATTGTATAAGGTGCATCCCAGGACTTCTGTAAGACTGAATGCAGGAGTTCTTGTGGTGGAAGAGAATTTGGTTCCCCTGGAGTATCAAAAATCTTTAGGAGACCCAGGGTTTCTACCCTAGGGTCTGTTTCTTTTTGGACCTCTAGATGCAGAATTGTACCTAATTTTTCTAGGAATTTTGGGTATGTGAGGTCTTCCAGAGGGAAGTACGGTTCCTGAGGTTGTTCTTGGGGATCCGATGGGAAACCCGTAGATGATGATGAGGATGTTTGTATTGAAGGAGAATCAAAAGATCTATCGTGAGTATGAGTTGGCGAGGTTGGTCGATTCGTTATGGGAGATGTCGGCAGTTCCACCGACGGTTCTCTAGTAAGCTGTACTTTGTGTTCCGGAGAACTGTCATCAGCAATATTAGTCATTTTGAACGATGACTGAAGAGTTTCATAAAAACCTGCTAAGGATTGAGACAATTGATAAAATGCCTCTCTTGTATGAGGGGGCATTGTTGTACGATGATCTGGTTCTCCTGAGACACCTGCTTTAGGGTGCATTGGAGTATTTTGAGGTGAAGTGTCAGATACCTTTTTGTCGTTTCGTATTTTATTGCTCGTTATGTTCCTCGAACCTTCTGAGTCTGTAGAAGTGTCAGAGGAAACCACCTGTATTACCTCTCTATGTAAGATGGTATTGGAAGGTGGTATATTAGATGATTTAGAAGTCGAAGGGCTTATTTCCCATGTAGCACTCCTCTTTGCCATTTTTTATGGTGAGAGTGTTGTGAGTGTTTATGAGAATAGTGAGATGACGAGTCTGTATGACTTCTACGTGAAGCATGTGATCGCTTCCTACGTTTTATTGTAACTTCTTTGGTGTCAGCGCTCGAAGAAAAGGAGATATCTGAACGAGGTGAAGTTATTGGTGAAGAAGCTGAAGAAGAGCTTCGTGAAGGGTAACGTCATCGTTTCAACTCCTTCTGTAGCATCTGAGATGAGTGAATATGTCTCTTATGCACAGATTTAGATTTAAGCGCGGATTTAGAACTATGCGCGTATTTAGATTTATGCGCGGATATAGATTTATGCGCTGATGGAGATTTGTGCGCGGATCTAGATTTATGCGCGGAAGTAGACTTGCGTGCATATCTTTCTGTTTTCGTGTGCGCAAGGGTTATCGGCGCCGATGTCTTCGACGCCACGCACATAGATTGCAATGGAGTTGAGCTCATAGGTGATGTCAGCGCCGTACGCACAGATGTCGACGGCGCCGTGTGCGCATTTGCTCTGCGCGCAGCATTCTTCTGCGCTGTGCGCGCCAGGTTGTTCTGCTCTATCCACGGAAGTATCGTCGGCGCTGTGCGCATAAAAGACTTGTGCGCCAATCCATCTGTAGGTGCTGAAGTATTACGCGCCGATACTCCTTTGTGCGCAGATGGCGCCATAGGCGCAGAAGTTGTAGGCGCCAAGTTTTCTGGCGCCAATAAGTCCCGTTGTGGCGCTTCAGACTCTGCGGATTTTCTAGAATCCATTGGCCTTTGTCGTTTTGAGCTCTCCTTACCTCCAAGAGTGGAGGATTGAGGATCCGACGAAGATTTTCTCTTTTTTGAAGGAGCTGATGAAGTCGGTGGGCAAGGCGATGAATGAGCCTCCGATGGTTCCCTGAGGCAAAAAGCTCCTGAAGCTTGTAGGCCCTTTGTTTTAATGCTCTAGGAGACATCCTGGAGCAAAATTCACAATCTTCCCAATTGAGATCTGGTCCTAGGCATCGGTAACATCGGTCATTGCCGTCCGTGACCGACAATACTTTGCCGCAATGACAGGTTTAAATCCCGATTTTGACATTTTCTACTTTAGACTTTGAGGAGATTCCGTTACTTTCCTGCGTGGGAACACACGCGCAGCCGCAGAGAGCAAAGATCTGTTCCCTGCTTTGACAAGCTCTGCCTCCTGGGCCTGATTGACAGAGCCCATGACAGCATGGCTAATTCAGCCCTGCTATCGACGGGAAAACGCTTTAACATTAACAAACCTCATGAAAGAAAGCTCCTTCTGATAGGAGATTCAATCATTAGAGGAACTAATTTGGGATCTCTTTTCCCTGGTGGGAGGTGTCTTGTAAATGAGTCTTCACAGACGCTGGATGTACGAGGTCAGAGAGAGCAGCAGTGTGTGGTGTTCCCTGATGATCACCAGTGGGAGGTGTCTTGTAAAGGAGACTTCACAGACGCTGGATGTACGAGGTCAGAGAGAGCAGCAGTGTGTGGTGTTCCCTGATGTTCCACAGTGGGAGGTGTCTTGTAAAGGAGACTTCACAGACGGTGGATGTAAGAGGTCAGAGAGAGCAGCAGTGTGCGGTGCTCCCTGATGTTCCTCAGTGGGAGGTGTCTTGTAAAGGAGACTTCACAGACGCTGGATGTACGAGGTCAGAGAGAGCAGCAGTGTGTGGTGTTCCCTGATGTTCCCCAGTGGGAGGTGTCTTGTAAAGGAGACTTCACAGACGCTGGATGTACGAGGTCAGAGAGAGCAGCAGTGTGCGGTGTTCCCTGATGATCACCAGTGGGAGGTGTCTTGTAAAGGAGACTTCACAGACGCTGGATGTAAGAGGTCAGAGAGAGCAGCAGTGTGCGGTGTTCCCTGATGTTCCCCAGTGGGAGGTGTCTTGTAAAGGAGACTTCACAGACGGTGGATGTACGAGGTCAGAGAGAGCAGCAGTGTGTGGTGTTCCCTGATGTTCCCCAGTGGGAGGTGTCTTGTAAAGGAGACTTCACAGACGGTAGATGTACGAGGTCAGAGAGAGCAGCAGTGTGTGGTGTTCCCTGATGATCCCCAGTGGGAGGTGTCTTGTAAAGGAGACTTCACAGACGCTGGATGTACGAGGTCAGAGAGAGCAGCAGTGTGTGGTGTTCCCTGATGATCACCAGTGGGAGGTGTCTTGTAAAGGAGACTTCACAGACGCTGGATGTACGAGGTCAGAGAGAGCAGCAGTGTGTGTGTTCCCTGATGATCACCAGTGGGAGGTGTCTTGTAAAGGAGACATCACAGATGCTGGATGTACGAGGTCAGAGAGAGCAGCAGTGTGTGGTGTTCCCTGATGATCACCAGTGGGAGGTGTCTTGTAAAGGAGACTTCACAGACGCTGGATGTACGAGGTCAGAGAGAGCAGCAGTGTGTGGTGTTCCCTGATGATCACCAGTGGGAAGTGTCTTGTAAATGAGTCTTCACAGATGCTGGATGTACGAGGTCAGAGAGAGCAGCAGTGTGTGGTGTTCCCTGATGCTCACCAGTGGGAGGTGTCTTGTAAAGGAGACTTCACAGACGCTAGATGTATGAGGTCAGAGAGAGCAGCAGTGTGTGGTGTTCCCTGATGATCACCAGTGGGAGGTGTCTTGTAAAGGAGACTTCACAGACGCTGGATGTATGAGGTCAGAGAGAGCAGCAGTGTGTGGTGTTCCTGATGATCACCAGTGGGAGGGGTCTTGTAAAGGAGACTTCACAGACGCTGGATGTACAAGGTCAGAGAGAGCAGCAGTGTGTGGTGTCCCTGATGCTCCCCAGTGGGAGGTGTCTTGTAAAGGAGACTTCACAGACGCTGGATGTACGAGGTCAGAGAGAGCAGCAGTGTGTGGTCTCCCTGATGATCACCAGTGGGAGGTGTCTTGTAAAGGAGACTTCACAGACGCTGGATGTACGAGGTCAGAGAGAGCAGCAGTGTGTGGTGTTCCCCAGTGGGAGGTGTCTTGTAAAGGAGACTTCACAGACGCAGGATGTACGAGGTCAGAGAGAGCAGCAGTGTGTGGTTTTCCCTGATGATCACCAGTGGGAGGTGTCTTGTAAAGGAGACTTCACAGACGCTGGATGTACAAGGTCAGAGAGACCAGCAGTGTGTGGTGTTCCCCAGTGGGAGGTGTCTTGTAAAGGAGACTTCACAGACGCAGGATGTACGAGGTCAGAGAGAGCAGCAGTGTGTGGTGTTCCCTGATGATCACCAGTGGGAGGTGTCTTGTAAAGGAGACTTCACAGACGCTGGATGTACGAGGTCAGAGAGCAGCAGTGTGTGGTGTTCCCTGATGATCACCAGTGGGAGGTGTCTTATAAAGGAGACTTCACAGACGCTGGATGTACGAGGTCAGAGAGAGCAGCAGTGTGTGGTGTTCCCTGATGATCACCAGTGGGAGGTGTCTTGTAAAGGAGACTTCACAGACGCGGGATGTACGAGGTCAGAGAGAGCAGCAGTGTGTGGTGTTCCCTGATGATCACCAGTGGGAGGTGTCTTGTAAAGGAGACTTCACAGACGCTGGATGTACGAGGTCAGAGAGAGCAGCAGTGTGTGGTGTCCCTGATGTTCCCCAGTGGGAGGTGTCTTGTAAAGGAGACTTCACAGACGCTGGATGTACGAGGTCAGAGAGAGCAGCAGTGTGTGGTCTCCCTGATGATCACCAGTGGGAGGTGTCTTGTAAAGGAGACTTCACAGACGCTGGATGTACGAGGTCAGAGAGAGCAGCAGTGTGTGGTGTCCCTGATGATCACCAGTGGGAGGTGTCTTGTAAAGGAGACTTCACAGACGCTGGATGTACGAGGTCAGAGAGAGCAGCAGTGTGTGGTGTTCCCTGATGATCACCAGTGGGAGGTGTCTTGTAAAGGAGACTTCACAGACGCTGGATGTACGAGGTCAGAGAGAGCTGCAGTGTGTGGTGTCCCTGATGATCACCAGTGGGAGGTGTATTGTAAAGGAGACTTCACAGACGCTGGATGTACGAGGTCAGAGAGAGCAGCAGTGTGTGGTGTTCCCCAGTGGGAGGTGTCTTGTAAAGGAGACTTCACAGACGCAGGATGTACGAGGTCAGAGAGAGCAGCAGTGTGTGGTTTTCCCTGATGATCACCAGTGGGAGGTGTCTTGTAAAGGAGACTTCACAGACGCTGGATGTACGAGGTCAGAGAGAGCAGCAGTGTGTGGTGTTCCCCAGTGGGAGGTGTCTTGTAAAGGAGACTTCACAGACGCAGGATGTACGAGGTCAGAGAGAGCAGCAGTGTGTGGTGTTCCCTGATGATCACCAGTGGGAGGTGTCTTGTAAAGGAGACTTCACAGACGCAGGATGTACGAGGTCAGAGAGAGCAGCAGTGTGTGGTGTTCCCTGATGATCACCAGAGGGAGGTGTCTTGTAAAGGAGACTTCACAGACGCTGGATGTACGAGGTCAGAGAGCAGCAGTGTGTGGTGTTCCCTGATGATCACCAGTGGGAGGTGTCTTGTAAAGGAGACTTCACAGACGCTGGATGTACGAGGTCAGAGAGAGCAGCAGTGTGTGGTGTTCCCTGATGATCACCAGTGGGAGGTGTCTTGTAAAGGAGACTTCACAGACGCAGGATGTACGAGGTCATAGAGAGCAGCAGTGTGTGGTCTCCCTGATGATCACCAGTGGGAGGTGTCTTGTAAAGGAGACTTCACAGACGCTGGATGTACGAGGTCAGAGAGAGCAGCAGTGTGTGGTGTCCCTGATGATCACCAGTGGGAGGTGTCTTGTAAAGGAGACTTCACAGACGCTGGATGTACGAGGTCAGAGAGAGCAGCAGTGTGTGGTGTTCCCTGATGATCACCAGTGGGAGGTGTCTTGTAAAGGAGACTTCACAGACGCTGGATGTACGAGGTCAGAGAGAGCAGCAGTGTGTGGTGTTCCCTGATGATCACCAGTGGGAGGTGTCTTGTAAAGGAGACTTCACAGACGCTGTGTGTACGAGGTCAGAGCGAGCAGCAGTGTGTGGTGTCCCTGATGATCACCAGTGGGAGGTGTCTTGTAAAGGAGACTTCACAGACGCTGGATGTATGAGGTCAGAGAGAGCAGCAGTGTGTGGTGTCCCTGATGATCACCAGTGGGAGGTGTCTTGTAAAGGAGACTTCACAGACGCTGGATGTACGAGGTCAGAGAGAGCAGCAGTGTGTGGTGTTCCCTGATGATCACCAGTGGGAGGTGTCTTGTAAAGGAGACTTCACAGACGCTGGATGTATGAGGTCAGAGAGAGCAGCAGTGTGTGGTGTCCCTGATGATCACCAGTGGGAGGTGTCTTGTAAAGGAGACTTCACAGACGCTGGATGTATGAGGTCAGAGAGAGCAGCAGTGTGTGGTGTCCCTGATGATCACCAGTGGGAGGTGTCTTGTAAAGGAGACTTCACAGACGCTGGATGTACGAGGTCAGAGAGAGCAGCAGTGTGTGGTGTTCCCTGATGATCACCAGTGGGAGGTGTCTTGTAAAGGAGACTTCACAGACGCAGGATGTATGAGGTCAGAGAGAGCAGCAGTGTGTGGTGTTCCCTGATGATCACCAGTGGGAGGTGTCTTGTAAAGGAGACTTCACAGACGCTGGATGTACGAGGTCAGAGAGAGCAGCAGTGTGTGGTGTTCCCTGATGATCACCAGTGGGAGGTGTCTTGTAAAGGAGACTTCACAGACGCTGGATGTGCGAGGTCAGAGAGAGCAGCAGTGTGTGGTGTTCCCTGATGATCACCAGTGGGAGGTGTCTTGTAAAGGAGACTTCACAGACGCTGGATGTACGAGGTCAGAGAGAGCAGCAGTGTGTGGTGTCCCTGATGATCACCAGTGGGAGGTGTCTTGTAAAGGAGACTTCACAGACGCTGGATGTACGAGGTCAGAGAGAGCAGCAGTGTGTGGTGTCCCTGATGATCACCAGTGGGAGGTGTCTTGTAAAGGAGACGTCACAGACGCTGGATGTACGAGGTCAGAGAGAGCAGCAGGGTGTGGTGTCCCTGATGATCACCAGTGGGAGGTGTCTTGTAAAGGAGACTTCACAGACGCTGGATGTACGAGGTCAGAGAGAGCAGCAGTGTGTGGTGTTCCCTGATGATCATCCTTTCTGCGGAATCTAACAGTAGTAGAGAGTTAGTGGATACTCTGCAAGGGGCTCTGTTCAAACAAATGGTAATGGAACCTACGAGGGAGGGAGCTATACTCGATTTAGTGCTCACTAATGGAGATAATGTCTCTAACGTCCAAGTGGGTGCCCATCTCAGCACTAGTGATCATCAAACGGTATGGTTACACTAATAGGATACAGAGAATTCGCACAAAGATCCAGGTTTTGTTTTTCAAAAACACGGACTTTATTGAAATGGGAAAGTACCTGGAGGAAGAACTAGAAGGCTGGGAGAAAACGAGAGATGTGGAACATCAGTGGGCCAAACTAAAAGGAGCAATTACCGAAGCGACTAATATATATGCTAGAAAAGTAAAGAAAAGCAAGAAAAGAATGTGATCTATCTGGTTCACAAAGGAGGTGGCTGATAAAATAAAAGTTAATAAACATGTGGATAAAGGTGAACCGGTAGATGTAGTATACTTGGATTTTCAGAAGGCGTTTGACAAAGTTCCTCATGAGAGGCTTCTAGGAAAAGTGAAAAGTCATGGGATTTATTTATTTATTTATTTAGAGATTTTTATATACCGCAGTACATAAGAAGATACATCACCGCGGTTTTCAATTAACAATAAATTAGCAACAGGCTTTACAAATAACAGTAATAATTAGTATTAATTAGTATTAATTACAAATAACAGGATTGACGGAAAACAGGCTTTACAGACAGTAAACCATCAATTAGTAGAATGTTTTACATACAAGAAAGATTTCGGGAGTAACTAAAAATCCTTTACAAACCAACACAAAACCATAGAGCATATAAGACAATAACGGAGCTGATAGGGAAAACAAGTTCTATATTGAACAAAGTATAATTCTATTATTTAAAACCAATTGAGAGATCATAATCAGGGATAGAGCGGGCGTAAGGGAGAGGAATAATTTAGGGAATGATAATGGGTAGTAGGGACAAGGAGCAGGGAGTTAAAGGGGGTAGAATATTAAAAGGCATTTCGGTTTAATCGGATATCATAGTGTGAAGGCTTGTTCAAATAACCACGTTTTGAGTCCTTGCTTGAATTTTTTATGGCAGTGTTCCTGACGCAGGTCAGTGGGCATCTTGTTCCATAAGTTAATTCCAGCTATGGAGAAAGCGCGGTCTCTTATGGTAACGTGTTTGATATGTTTCATTGGCGCAGATGCAAGTTTAGCTTGATGGATATTTCTTATTGGTCTCTTAGAGGTACGGAAAACAAATGCTCCGAGAACCATTGCATCTCTTGATTATGGACTGACTTATGAATAAGGGAGAGTACTTTAAAGATAATCCTAGATGCTACAGGAAGCCAATGCAGGAACATGAGAGCAGGTGTAATGTGATCATGGTGGTGGGTATTGGTGATTAATCGAGCTGCAGCGTTCTGTAACATCTGTAAAGGTTGAATTGAGTTTTTAGGGAGACCTAAAAGTAAAGCGTTACAGTAGTCAAGTTTCGGCAGTATGGTAGCTTGCAACACTGTCCGAAAATCTTGTGGATGTAGTAGAGGTTTAATTCTTTTTAGCGTGTGAAGTTTGAAAAAACCATTTTTTATTGTGGCCGAGATGAATTTCTTTAATGAAAAATGGTTGTCAATTATGACGCCAAGACTGCGGACTTGCTGTAGTTGGGGAAGGACTGAAGTTGAAAGAAGGGAGGTGTTAGAGGAGAAGTTATTGTGTGGAGTGATGAGGATGAGCTCAGTTTTGGAAGTGTTTATTGCTAGGAAGTTTTCTGTGAGAAGCTTTTTTATTTCGGCCAGGGCTGTTTCCCAGGTTTTCAGTGCATTAGAGATGGAATCATTAATAGGTATGAGAATCTGAACGTCATCAGCATATATGAAGTGACGGAGATTCAGTTTTGCTAGGAGTCGACAGAGAGGAGATAAGTAAATGTTGAACAGGGTTGATGAAAGCGAAGAGCCTTGTGGTACACCTTGTAGAAGATTTCTGGGTTTAGATATTTGGGATCCCAACTTGACACTGTATGTCCTGTCTTTCAGGAAAGATTGGATCCAGTATAAAGCAGTGCCAGTGATGCCGATTTGAGAGAGGAGGGCTAGGAGGATATTATGATTGACCGTGTCAAATGCTGAAGAAATATCAAGTAGGGCAAGAATGTATGAATGACCAGAATCTATTGTTTTTAGAATAGAGTCTGAAAGGGATACTAGCAGCGTTTCAGTACTATGGTTCTTACGGAAACCATATTGTGACAGGAATAGTGACAATATGGATAAGTGGCGATGTCCTTTCGTGGATTGCAAACTGGCTAAAAGACAGGAAACAGAGAGTAGGATTAAATGGGCAATTTTCTCAGTGGAAGGGAGTGGACAGTGGAGTGCCTCAGGGATCTGTATTGGAACCCTTACTTTTCAATATATTTATAAATGATCTGGAAAGAAATACGACGAGTGAGATAATCAAATTTGCAGATGACACAAAATTGTTCAGAGTAGTTAAATCACAAGCAGATTGTTGCGGTCTCCGCCGCTTTCCCCTCCCTGGGGCCGTGCCGGACCTACCTCCGCGGCTGGGGACGCCGCGTCCCACGTGGTCGGGGTCCCGGTGGCGCGGGCCGCTCCATGCGGCGACCGGCATGGCTGCCCTCTCTCCTGCTGGCGTCGCGCATGCGTGCGCAAGAACGCTCTCCTTGAGCGTCTAGGACCGGGAAGGCAGGCCCCGCGTACCCTGATGCCTCCAGGACTTCTTAACTGGCATCCGGACGTCTCTTCGGGGCCTTGCAACGAGGTTCGCTACTGTTTGTAGTTCTTAGTTGCGCTGCTGCTGTTCTACGTTCCGGTTGACCTCTGCTTGTTCCTGACTCCGCTTCTGCCTGCCGCCAGCCACTGACCTCTGCTCGTTCCTGACTCCGCTTCTGCCTGCCGCCAGCCATTGACCTCTGCTCGTTCCTGACTCCGCTTCTGCCTGCCGCCAGCCACTGACCTCTGCTCGTTCCTGACTCCGCTTCTGCCTGCCGCCAGCCACTGACCTCTGCTCGTTCCTGACTCCGCTTCTGCCTGCCTCCAGCCACTGACCTCTGCTCGTTCCTGACTCCGCTTCTGCCTGCCGCCAGCCACTGACCTCTGCTCGTTCCTGACTCCGCTTCTGTCTGCCGCCAGCCACTGACCTCTGCTCGTTCCTGACTCCGCTTCTGCCTGCCGCCAGCCACTGACCTCTGCTCGTTCCTGACTCCGCTTCTGCCTGCCGCCAGCCACTGACCTCTGCTCGTTCCTGACTCCGCTTCTGCCTGCCGCCAGCCACTGACCTCTGCTTGTTCCTGACTCCGCTTCTGTCTGCCGCCTGCCTTTGACTTCAGCCTGTGCCTGACTCAGCTCCTGATTGCCGCCTGCCTCCGACCCTGCCTGTTCCTGAGACTCTCTTCGGGCTGCCCGGCCGGACCAGGGTTCGCCCCTGGGTCTACTCTTCATCTGCCTCAGCCCTGCTGCACGCTACAGACTGCAGTCTTGCTTGCCTGTGGGTCTTCTCTTCACCTGATTCAGCTCTGCTGCACCCTACAGACGTCAGTCCTGCTTCCAGCTGGTTCCAGCATCCATTACGTTACAGACTGTGCTCCTGTTAACCAGCTGTTCCGCTCCACAGTTTACTACAGACCTTGGCCTGTTCACAGACTGTTACCATTCTACAGGTTAAGTCTCTAGCTGGCCTTCCAGCTCCCTGTTTACTGGACTCTGTGCTTTACCTCTTGCCCGGGCCTTCCTTCTATAGAGACTGTTACTGTGCAGCTAAGTCCCAAGGTTCCAGGACCCTACGGGCTCCTCCTGGGGGGTTCCTGGTTCCCGGGTGAAGACCTTTGTCTGTGGCTCCGCCTCCCGACCTACTCTGCCTACGGGGTAGTTCGGCTCAAGGGTTCACACCAGGACCGCAGCTCCCAGACTGCAACACAGATTGTGATAAATTGCAGGAAGACCTTGCAAGACTGGAAGATTGAGCATCCAAATGGCAGATGAAATGTAATGTGGATAAGTGCAAGGTGATGCATATAAGGAAAAATAACCCTTGCTGTAGTTACACAATGTTGGGTTCCATATTAGGAGCTACAACCCAAGAAAGAGATCTAGGGTTCATAGTGGATAACACATTGAAAGAAATATAAAGGATCCCAAAGGGAGGAGCACAAGGAAGAATATCTGGTGGAACTGAGGGAGACAAAGAAAGAAATCAAGAAAGCAAAAAGTCAAGCGGAAGAGAGGATTGCCAAAGAGGTAAAGCGAGGTGACAAAACATTTTTCAGATACATCAGAGAAAGGAGAAAATTCCAAAGTGGTATAGTGAGACTGAAAGGTGGAAAGGATCAATGGGTGGAGAGAGACGAAGAAATGGCAGAAATATTAAATGAATACTTCAGTTCCGTGTTCACTAAAGAAGACCCCTGGAGAAGGACCATCGCTAGTTAACAAGAAACTGGAGGGGAATGGAGTAGATGAAACTCCGCTTATAGAAGAGAAGGTATGGGAAGAGCTGGGGAAACTGAAAGTGGACAAAGCTATGGGGCCTGATGAGGTTCATCCCAGGATACTGAGGGAGCGCAGAGATGAGCTGGCGGCTCCGCTGTGTGACCTGTTAATAGGTCCCTGGAAACGGGAGCGGTGCCGAGTGATTGGAGAAGAGCAGTGGTGGTCCTGCTTCACAAATGTGAGAGCAGAGAGGAGGCTGGAAACTACAGACTGGTTAGCCTCACCTAGGTGGTGGGAAAAGTACTGGAGTGTTTTATTCTACTGTGATGATTTTATCTGGTCTCTGGTGCCACAGTGAGAGATGGTGAGGGACGGGCACAGAATTGTGGTATTGGGGTGACCGGGACCCTGTCTCATCCCCCACTCAGCCTATGAACCCAAAGATAATTCATATTAGTGAATATAATTTCTCATGTGGAACTCCCGATAAGTATTATTACTATTTTCGGGTTTCTTTGCGCCTATCGGTGAGGAGCAGGCTGAGAGCCAGGGCAAGCAGAGTTTGAATCCTTTGGTACTGTGGTCAAGTCACTTTACCTTCCATTGCCTCAGGTACGAGTTTAGGCCTAGATGAGGTAAGCTGCAATGTTTTGTCACGGGGTGGAGCTGTGAGAGTGAGTCCATCCCCTGATAAAACATCACAGCCATATGGCGCAGGGTTTTGTCAATGCAGGACAAAACAACGCAGCAGCAGCCCCAACCTCATGGGAACGCCATTGCCTTAAAAGGCTGATAACTTAAAAAAAAAAAATGGTGTTGTGGCCATACAAAAAATAGAATAGTGCGGTCAAGGCTGACGCCCTGTTCACCTGGGGCCGCCACTCAAAACTGTTACAAAAATGATAAAGTCCTTGCATGACGACGGCCCCCCAACCCCACTGAGAAAGAATGAGGTCTCCTCACCCCTCCTTTAGAAATTCATTAGTGCTGTCATGTTCCCCCGCCCTTCCACCCCAATGTATCATCAGAATCGTTAAGCGTAGAGTTGTTGGAAACATGGACTCTAGGGCGGAGGTGGAGCTGGTGAAACCTACAGGGAGGAGCCCCACAGGTCCCTACCGTCTGCAGGCAGAGTTGGACAGGTTAGAGGCCCGGCTGGAGCTTCGTCCTTACCAGCCCATGTTCTCCTCGGGTCGAGCCTCTGGGTGCCAAGGCCAACAGATCTTAGGTGGGGTCCTCTGCCGATAGTTGGAAGATTCGTCGAGGTCGCTGGGAGGTCCAGGAGAATCCATAGGCAGGCCGGCTCAAGCAGGTGGCCTTACGCAGGTCTGAGAAACAGGCAGTGGTCAAGGCAGTCGGCGGTCAAGGAGATCCCAAAATCAGGCCAAGGTCACACCAGGAATCCATCCAAAATGGAAGGAGGGGTGGAGAGGCTGGACGGAGACGCAAGGAGCAACACAGGAGGCAAGGCACAGCAAAGACTACAGACTGATGGACATAGCAGCAACCACTGGACTGGAGAGGCTGAGACGCACTGAAGAAACTCACTCTGCTGGGTCAGTGGGGAGATCTGTTGCCGAGACGTGGAAGGGAAGGTCTGAGGACCTTTTATAGGCCTAGGGCTGTGAGGTCCTCAGGCTGCGTGGCAGGGCTTTTCCCGCTGCAGGCTGTGTTGGCTCTGCGCATGCCATGGGGAAGGTGCGGAGCGGGTGTTTGGCGGTGTCCGGCCGTGAGGCAGTCTGGTGCTGAAGAGCGCAGTCTCCTGCTGCTATGTCTGGGCTCCAGCCTGGAAGGTGAGGGTGGCGGTTCATGGGGTTAGCCCGCTGACCATCAAACACGACAATAGTGACCGCCCCCCACCCCCACAGTACCTTCCCCTCCTCCCATCTCCCAAATGGCCCTCAGCGGCACCCCCTCCTGCATCCCTCTAAATCTTAAAAAGCTGATCAGGATCCCGCGTTAGCTTCCCAGGGCTCTCACCGATTCCTCAGGAGGTGTTGTTAATTTACCGTGGCTGACAACTTTCCAAGTTGGCCGCATAATGAGCTGCTTTACGTGGATTTGCAAAATTCATACATGCAATTCACATGCAAAGCAGCTCAATGTAATAGGGGGGAGAATCTGGGCAGGGCCATGCAAATAATCGCATATCTCGCGGGATATCAGCACGACAGGGCTATAAGAAGCGTATATTGCGCGTTAGAGCCCTAGCATGGCTTGATGCATCTCCCGGTTAGACTGTGAGGCCACCGGGGACAGGAACATTCCTACAGTACCTGAAGTGCCCGAAAAGTGGAATATAAATTTAAAACTGTTCAGGGGATAGAGTTTTCCATCCTTCCTCAGATAATCTGAGCTCCATTTCTTGTGAACTCTGGACGTTTTACAGTTTATTACATGCACAGAGCACATTTCTAATTTGTAGTTGCTGATAAAACGTTTTACAGCGAATTTATTTTAGAGTAAAACATAGCACAGAGCTCTGGCGCTTTACTGATCCTGGAGAGAAGAAGGTTCTCTGCAGGTCGTGACACCTTTTATTGCGCTGAGGTGTAATGAGGTTTAGAGAGAGCTCTGCTCCCTTCTCCAGGTGACCTGTACAGGGCCGGTGCAAGCTTTGGCCATGCACCCTCCACCCCCAGGTTACCGCTCCCTTCCTTTCCCCTCTGGGCCTCATGCCAGTGCGATTTTGCCGGCCCCCAAAATCTTGCTGCTCTAGGCGACCGCCTGGTTTGCCTAACAGAGGTGCCAGCCCGGTGCTCGTAGTTCTTATTACCATGGTTCCCAGTGGAGTTTCAGAGCTTCCTGATGTAAACTGGGCAATGTTTGCAAATGCACCCGACGCACGTTCACTCAGAGGATCCCGGAAAGCTGTGTGGGGTCTTCGGGAGAGATTTGGGTACCGGGATCCTTTTGTCTTACTCCATGGCCTGTGTTTGCTCGATGTCCCGGTTCTGAGGCTCGCCTGATTGTTTTGTGCCGGGGGCAGCTGAAGGCGAGGGGTGAGAGGGCGCCCCCTCCGCAAAGGCACAGGGCAGGGCGCATCACTGAGGGGGCCAGGGGACGGGGACCCCCTGGAGGTTTGGGGGGGGAGGGAGATGCATCTTGGGAGTTGGGCTGAATGCGAGCCCCTGGGGTCTTTGAAATGCCGGGGAAGGGGAGCGGCGTGGGGCAGGTAAGAGCGTCAGTGATAGGATTTCTAGGAGGCTGCAACTCAGCCTCACTCCCAGGACCCCTAGGACCTGCCTCCCACCCCCAGGGCAAGTGGGAAGGAGTGAAGGGTGGGAGTCTGTGCACAGCACCCTCACACCTCCCCCTCATGCACTCATACATCTCCCCTCCCTCCCCCTCGTGCACTCATACATCTCCCCTCCCTCCCCCTCGTGCACTCATAGATCTCCCCTCCCTCCCCCTCGCGCACTCATAGATCTCCCCTCCCTCCCCCTCGCGCACTCATAGATCTCCCCTCCCTCCCCCTCGTGCACTCATACATCTCCCCTCCCTCCCCCTCGTGCACTCTTAGATCTCCCCTCCCTCCCCCTCGTGCACTCTTAGATCTCCCCTCCCTCCCCCTCGTGCACTCATAGATCTCCCCTCCCTCCCCCTCATGCACTCTTAGATCTCCCCTCCCTCCCCCTCATGCACTCTTAGATCTCCCCTCCCTCCCCCTCGTGCACTCATAGATCTCCCCTCCCCTCCCCCTCATGCACCCATAGATCTCCCCTCCCTCCCCCCTCGTGCACTCTTAGATCTCCCCTCCCTCCCCCTCATGCACTCATAGATCTCCCCTCCCTCCCCCTCATGCACTCTTAGATCTCCCCTCCCTCCCCCTCGTGCACCCATAGATCTCCCCTCCCTCCCCCTCGTGCACCCATAGATCTCCCCTCCCTCCCCCTCGTGCACTCTTAGATCTCCCCTCCCTCCCCCTCATGCACTCATAGATCTCCCCTCCCTCCCCCTCATGCACTCTTAGATCTCCCCCCCTCCCCCTCGAGCACTCTTAGATCTCCCCTCCCTCCCCTCATAGATCTCCCCTCCCTCCCCCTCAGGCACTCATAGATCTCCCCCCCCTCCCCCTCGAGCACTCTTAGATCTCCCCTCCCTCCCCCTCAGGCACTCATACATCTCCCCTTCGTGCACTCTTAGATCTCCCCTCCCTCCCCCTCGTGCAGTCCCTCTTTCTCTCCCCGCTCAGTCACACGCCGTCTCTTCCTGATCCCCCTCACCCTTCGCCTATCCTTCTGGACCTCCTCACACCCCTCTGCCCTGATTTCTTTCTTTCTGCAGGCAGGGGCTGGGAACCCCTTGGGGCCTTCACTAAACCACGCCGCAGGTCTTCTTCATGTGTCGGGGGGAAGGCAGCTGCACGAGACTTCTCCATCCTGCCATCAGCCGTGGGTTTGGGGGCGTTTGGCCTGTAGGTAACGTGAGGCGGCCACCTTAGGGGCGTTTTGCTGCTGCCCCCAGATTTTGCCACCTGAGGCGAGTGCCTCACCCTGCCTCATCACAGGATCCCTCCCGTCTCGTGCATGTCCATGGGCTTTGAAACTTTCTCCCTCTGGCCAGTGAAGCCTGCGAATGTGAAGCTTGGGCTCCGTCCAGCTTTTCTCGTCTTCTTCATTAGGAAACGTGGTGGCCACAAGAGGGCGCTGCAGCCCCAGTAATGCAGCTCCCAGCTTTCCAGTGTGCCCAGCCTATAAATTACCCCTCATTATTCCATGGGCCTTATCAATAGTGCATAAAACATCCTTTAAACACACAACAGCTTTGTAAGATGTTCAGGCCTCAGGGTGTAACATAATGGAATGAGCCCTCCCCACCCCCACATTCACAGCGCACATTCGTTTCAGTGGTCGGGACGGGCAGGTGCTGGGAGGGGGGGAGGGCTCTGAGCAGGAGGGGCTGGTGGAGCCTGCAGGGAACCAGCACCGGGTCCCTCTGTCCTAGCTTGTCAGGACCCTCCCTGGGTGGCCCTAGCTCCATCGTTTTTCGGGCCCAGGCTGTGTTCTGCACTGCCAGGTGAAGTCGTGGGCAGGGAGCTCAGATCCTGCCTGCCCTCCCCAGCAGTGGAGAAGGTGAGAAGGGAACCTGGGCCGGCGCGTCCCGGGCAGCCTTCAGGAGTGGGGGCGAGATCCCTGGCCCTGGACAGGGCTCACGTTGCTCTGGGACAGGATGGCAGAGGCCTTTCCAACCCTCTCATATTCCAGTGAAAACCAGTGAATAAAAGATTGAGCAGGGCCTGCTCTGCTTTTCCAGTGACCTGAAGGCAGTGCGGCCCGTGGACGTTTCCAGTGCGTGAGGCAGTGGGAGGCTGCTGCGTCTTTTCCCCTGTCCAGTCTGAACGTGGTCTCCAGCGCTCCCGCGAGCCCAGCCCAGGGGCCACCAGGGCCCTCACACTTCATTGCAGAGACTACGGCTCGCCCTGTGTCTGTCTGTGCCACAGACCCTCCAATTTCTGTTACTGGATGGACAAACAGATGATACAACCCCCCCTCCTCCCCCCCCTTAAAATGGATTCTTGTGGCGAACAACAAGAAGAGGCTTTATCAGAAAGGAGGGGAAACGAGGGGACAGGTCACCCAGGCAGATGAGCCTGACTGCTTCAATCAGTGGGCAAAAACCTCCACCTCCCTCATATTCATATTGAGAAAAAGATTCCTGTTCACTGTATGGACAAACCCTATGTCTGTGTCACTGTATAGACCAGGCCGTAAAACATTCTGAGTCTGTGTTACTGGAAGGACAGTCCTGAACACAATTCCTGACTGAATGTTTCTGTCACTGTATGGACTGGTCCCTAATGTATACTTTGTGTCTGTGTAACTATAGGGACCAGTCCCTAAAACATCTGCACCAGACTGTATTACTGTAAGGACAGTCCTTAACGCAATTCCTGACTTGTATCACTGTTTGGACTAGTCCCTTATGTTTATTTATTTATTTAAATGATTTATATACCGGAGGTTCCTGTATAGTATACATATCACCCCGGTTTACAAACTATCGCTAAAAAAAATATAGCGGTTTACATAGAACATAGAACATAATAAAAAGAAGTTTTTACATTGAACAAATCTAAGTAAGCAAAGTTTTTACATTGAATAAATTAATTGAAGCAAATAGTGTATGATATTTAACCGTTAATAAACAAGCAGTTAATAAATCAATGAATAACATGGAAAAATGTGAAGTCAATATGAGTATATGTATGTAGTATGTATGAATTCAGCATGTGTAAATTTCTGATTGAATAAAATAATAGATCTGAGTAAATCGTTGTGGGCTTGAAAATACTATTCTTCGTGTTCTTGGCTCTAGGGGAAAGCTTGTTTGAACAGCCAAGTCTTAAGTTTCTTTTTAAATGTAGGGTGGCATGTTTCCAAACGAAGGTCTGGAGGGAGCGAGTTCCAAAGTGATGGGCCAGCTGTGGATAATGCACGTTTCCTCAAAATGGATTTTTGTACCCCTTGAGTCTGAGTCACAGCATAGACCAGTCTCTAATACACCCTGAGATTGTGTCACTGTATGGGCTGGTCCTTTGCTTCTGTGTAACTGTAGGGACCAGTCCCTTAAGCATCCAGAGTCTGTGTGACTGTATGGACCGATCCTTAACATATGCTGAATTTCCATTGCTGTATAGACCAATCCCTAGCATCTCCTGTGCATGGACCAGTCCCTAATACACCCTGAGTGAAGGAGTAGCCCAGTGAACCAGGGAAGACAGGGCTCCAATCCTGCTGCCACTCTTTGGGAAATGGACAGTGGACAGTGGAGTGCCTCAGGGATCTGTATTGGGACCCTTACTTTTCAATATATTTATAAATGATCTGGAAAGAAATACAACGAGTGCGATAATCAAATTTGCAGATGATACAAAATTGTTCAGAGTAGTTAAATCACAAGCAGATTGTGATAAATTGCAGGAAGACCTTGTGAGACTGGAAGATTGGGCATCCAAATGGCAGATGAAATTTAATGTGGATAAGTGCAAGGTGATGCATAGAGGGAAAAATAACCCATGCTATAATTACACAATGTTGGGTTCCATATTAGGTGCTACAACCCAAGAAAGAGATCTAGGTGTCATAGTGGATAACACATTGAAATCGTCGGCTCAGTGTGCTGCGGCAGTCAAAAAAGCAAACAGAATGTTGGGAATTATTAGAAAAGGAATGATGAATAAAACGGAAAATGTCATAATGCCTCTGTATCGCTCCATGGTGAGACCGCACCTTGAATACTGTGTACAATTCTGGTCGCCGCATCTCAAAAAAGATATAATTGCGATGGAGAAGGTACAGAGAAGGGCTACCAAAATGATAAGGGGAATGGAACAGCTCCCCTATGAGGAAAGACTAAAGAGGTTAGGACTTTTCAGCTTGGAGAAGAGACGGCTGAGGGGGGATATGATAGAGGTGTTTAAAATCATGAGAGGTCTAGAACGGGTAGATGTGAATCGGTTATTTACTCTTTCGGATAGTAGAAAGACTAGGGGGCACTCCATGAAGTTAGCATGGGGCACATTTAAAACTAATCGGAGAAAGTTCTTTTTTACTCAACGCACAATTAAACTCTGGAATTTGTTGCCAGAGGATGTGGTTAGTGCAGTTAGTGTAGCTGGGTTCAAAAAAAGGTTTGGATAAGTTCTTGGAGGAGAAGTCCATTACCTGCTATTAAGTTCACTTACGGGTAGATTTTCAAAAAACGCGCGTATCCACTAAAATCCTGGATCGGCGCGCGCAAGGCTATGGATTCCGTATAGCCGGCGCGCGCCGAGTCGCGCAGCTACCCCCGTTCCCTCCGAGGCCGCTCCGAAATCGGAGCGGCCTCGGAGGGAACTTTCTTTTGCCCTCCCCTCACTTTCCCCTCCCTTCCCCTACCTAACCCACCCACCCGGCCCTGTCTAAGCCCCCCCCCTTACCTTTGTCGGGGGATTTACGCCTCCCAGAGGGAGGCGTAAATCCCCGCACGCCAGCGGGCCACTAGCGCGCCGGGACGCGACCTGGGGGCAGGTCCGGAGGGCGCGGCCACGCCCCCGGGCCGCCCCCGAAACGCTCCCGGCACGCCCCCTAAACGCCGCGACGACCGGGCCCGCCCCCGACACGCCCCCGACACGCCCCCCTCGGAGAACCCCGGGACTTACGCGAGTCCCGGGGTCTGCGCGCGCCGGTGAGCCTATGTAAAATAGGCTCACCGGCGCGCAGGGCCCTGCTCGCCTAAATCCGCCCGGATTTGGGCGGATTTAGGTGAGCAGGGCTCTTAAAATCCGCCCCTTAGTTTTTGGGTACTTGCCAGGTTCTTATGGCCTGGATTGGCCACTGTTGGAAACAGGATGCTGGGCTTGATGGACCCTTGGTCTGACCCAGTATGGCATTTTCTTATGTTCTTAAATCCCTCCAGTGTCTCAGATATAAACTTAATTTTCAGAATGTGATGTGTAAAAACAGCGTGCATGTATGTGAGGATGTGCTACTTTAAAGTCCTCAGCATACCCGCAGAAATCAGGATCCAGGAGCACATTCAGGCGTGTAAAAGGGAGCAGGTTAGTGGTGAGCCGGGGAGGGGCGAGTAAGCTGCTATTTTACGAGCAGTTTAGGCACACAAAGGTGGCACCTTCCGGACGTACATTTACTGCTGCTCAATATCTGGCGTAAGTGATCGTAAACATCTTAAAAGTGAAAAAAATGGGGTCTGGGAGAAATGGAGGAACTTCACCAGTGCAGATGGACTGGGTGAACTGGTAGTGGTAGACATTGGTCAAACTGGTGACTTCATTGCCGCGCAGACATTATAAACGTCCCCGAGTTACGGGATTAAAAGACAATTTATGGAGGGCGATAAAGGCATCTAAACAGCTCGAGTAAAAGCTACTGCCATATCCCTTAAAGACGTGAAGTAAAAATGCACGGATGTATGATTTGTGCACTGGCTAAATTCTGACGCAGTGCCTCTGCCTCTACTTAGGCAGATAAAGTTTAACTTATCCGGATAGGTAGCGGCACTTATCTGGCTACGTTCCTACTTATCTGGCTACGTTCCTACTTATCTGGCTGAGCGGCAGCGGGTGTTACTTAGCTGGGCAGCACTTTTTGGACATATCAGAGTGTGTAAGGTAAGCGGACAAGTCTAAAAAAACCCAAAACAAGTGCTCCTTAGCTGGATCAGTCCTAAAACGCTCCTAATCCAGCTATCCTGTCCCAGCCACTGCTTAGGAAAATGGACGCACCCGCCTTCCTAACCTGACTGCCAGCAAGACCTTTTTTTATTTCTTTCACATTGCTGTCAGGTTATTTAGTCAGAGGAACCACAGAAAAGCAGTATTTTTCTGCTTTTCTATTAAACTTTTGGGGGCCCCTCAAAATGTAACCCCAGCTCCAGGGCTGGCATTAATTTTTTGAGGGTTAACATGTGCGTGTCGGATGCATGCTTACTTTTTACATAGCCTCATCGAAATGGCCTTTACATGTGATGAGCGCTATCAGCCTCGTGCTGGTTTGGATGCGCGTTTTGGATGCGCCAATCCCCTTATTGCACGAGGGGTTATAGACGCGCATGCAAAACGTGGATTCAACCACGTTCGGCCTGTGAGTCTGTGTCCGTGTCTGGCCCTGTCTGGTACATACCTGGAATCCAAATCACTGACACACCTTGAGTCTGTGTCCCTGATGGACATCCCGAGCTGGTGACATTGTATGGTCTGGTTCCTAACACAATCCCGGGGTCTGGAAGTAGATGCACCACCCCTTGAACCAGGAACCCGCGTTGCTCTATGCACTGGTTTCTTCTTGTGGGTAATTCTCACAACAGTGCATCCACAATGAATACGTGACAGACATGTTTTCAAACTTTGGGGTAAAAGCCCAGAGAATTTACGTACTGGGATCATCCTGAGACATTAACACGTCTGTGCCTGTGGGCTTGGCTCCTGCTCTTCTTACATGCAAGAATCTCTCCCGAACACATCATTTCAAGTCCTAATTGAATAGGTGTGACTCATTATTTTGATTAATCATATTAATTTGTACTAATTAAGAGATGGGTTTAAGCCATGCCAGGGAGATTAATAGCATTGGTTTTTCCTCTTGCCCAGGAACAGAGGCAGGGGCAGCTGGAATGGAAGAAACCAGCACATAGTCACAGGGAGCGATCTGAACTTTGCTGCTAATTGAATGTCTGATTTTATTAATGACAGGTTTAGTAAGGTCTTTGAGTTCTGCCACTTCAGCGGAAAAAGTACAGGGCATGAACGGACTCTTTCAGCTGAAAATCTCCGGCATCCATCCACCACAACTGGAACCACCAATGCAGGATGTGGGCTGATGCAGACGGAAAGGGTCCCCTTCCTGAAACAGTCCTGTGCGAGCAGAGAAATATCGAACCTCAACAGTACTGTGAGGGGAATAGTGAACTGTCCCGGCCCACAAGCTCCTTCCACGTCCATCAGCTGGATTCTAAGATAGCAACATCTTCCTGATGCAGGACAACACAATCACAGAAGACCCAACAGTGATGCTTTGGAAACATGCTAGAGATGTCAATGGCATCCCCACCTAACCCCGTCATTCACCTCCTGAGGCTTCAAAGGCATCGTCCTCAAAACCCTGTGATTTACCTCTTGAGACTTCAAAGGCATCGTCCTCAAAACCCTGTCATTTACCTCTTGAGATTTCAATGGCATCCCTCTCCTAACCACATCACTCACCTGAGACTTCAATGGCATCATCCTCAAAACCCCACCACTCACCTTATGAGATTTCAATGGCATCCCCCTCCTAACCCCATCATTCACTTCCTGAGACTTCAATTGCATCCCCCGCCTAATCCTATCACTCAGCTCCTGAGACTTCAATTCCATCCTCCTAACCCCATCAATCTCCCCCAGAATCTTCAATGGCATCAACCTCCTAACCCTATAAATCATCGTCCTAGACTTCAATTGCATCACCCTTCTGACCCTAGAATTCATCTCCCTGAAATTTCAATGGCTTCTTCCTCCTAACCCTAATCACCTTCTGAGACTTCAATGGTAACCCCTCCTAACCCCATCACTCATATAACAAGACTTCAATGGCATCATCCTCAAAACCCTGTCATTGACTTCCTGAAACTTCAATGGCATCACTCTCCTAACCCCATCACACACCTCCCGAGACTTAAAAAGCATCAACTTCCTAACCCCATCACTCATCTGCTGAGAATTCATTGGCATCACCCACCTAACCCTATTAATCACCATCCTAGTCTTCAATTGCATCACCCTTCTGACCCTATAATTAATCTCCCTGAAATTTCAATGGCTTCCTCTTCCAAACACTAATATTCACCTTCTCAGACTTCAATGGCATCCCCCTCCTAACCCCATCACTCAGCTCCTGAGACTTCAATGGCATTGTCCTCAAACCCCCATCAGTAGCTTCCTGAGACTTCAATGGCATCCCCCTCCTAACCCCATCACTCAGCTCCTGAGACTTCAATGGCATTGTCCTCAAAACCCCATCAGTAGCTTCCTGAGACTTCAATGGTATCCCCCTCCAAATACCATCATTCACCTCCTGAGACTTCAATGGCATCATCCTCAAAACCCTATCACTCAGCTCCTGAGACTTCAATAACATCTCCTTCCTAATCCTGCCACTCACCTCCTGAGACTTCAATGGTAACATCCTCAAAACTGCATCACTCACCTCCTGAGATTTCAATTGCATCCCCCTCCTAACCCCATCACTCACCTCCTGAGACTTCAATTGTATCATCCTCCTAACCTTCACCCCCAGAGACTTTAATGGCATCCCCCACCTAATCCTATCACTTACCCCCAGAGACTTCAATGGTATCCCCCTCCTAACACCATCATTCATCTCTTGAGACCTCAATGGCATCATCCTCAAAACCCCGTCATTCACCTCCTGAGACTTCAATGGCATCATCCTCAAAACCCTATCACCCCCGGAGACTTCAATGGTATCTCCCGCCTAATCCTATCACTTTCCCCCAGAGACTTCAATGGCATCCCTCTCCTAACCCCATCACTCATCTGCTGAGACATCATTGGCATCACACATCTAACCCCATCACTCACCACCCTAGACTTCAATTGCATCACCCTTTTGACCCTATCATTCATCTCCCTGGAATTTCAATGACTTCCTCCTCCTAACCCTAATATTCACCTTTTGAGACTTCAATGGCATCACCCTCCTAACCCTATCACTCACCTTCTGAGACTTCAATGACTACCCCTTACTAACCCCATTACTCAGCTCCTGAGACTTCATTCGCATCACCCACCTAACCCCATCACTCATCTGAGACTTCAATAGCATCATCCTCCTAACCCCGTCACTCTCCCCTGGAGACTTCAATGGCATCACCCTTTTAACCCTATCATTCATCTCCCTGAGACGTCAATGGCTTTGTCTCCTAACCCTATCATTCACCTCCTGAGACTTCAATGGTATCACCCTCCTAACCACGTGTGCATGCTTTCCTGCATTATGCCGCAATGGACATTGTGTTTATGCATAAATGCATGCCTGAGGGGGGTTGTGCGCTATTGGGTGTCACATATGGACACATGTTTATGTCCGTGTCTCTGTGTGCTACAGGGTGGAATGAGTATAGCTGTGTGTGTGTGTATGTCTGGGTGTGTATGTGTATATCCATATGTGTGTTCCTACAGCAGTGTGTGCTTCAGGATAGCGTGTCTGTATTCATATGTGAGCTGCAGGGTGTAGTGTGTGTACCGTGAGATGGA
Source organism: Rhinatrema bivittatum (assembly GCF_901001135.1). NCBI lineage: Eukaryota > Metazoa > Chordata > Amphibia > Gymnophiona > Rhinatrematidae > Rhinatrema > Rhinatrema bivittatum. Next base: position 20,477 of record NW_021820314.1, on the reverse strand, counting down.
GTGTGTGTTCCCACATGTGTGTGCTGCAAGGTGGAGTGTATGTACCCATGTGTGTGTGCTGTGGGATGGAGTGTGTTCACCCATGTTTGTATGGTGCAGAGTGGAGTGTGTGTACCCATTTGTGTGTGTTGCAGGATGAGATGCTTGTACCAATGTGTGTGTGCTGTGGGATGCAGTGTGTGTACCCATTTGTGTGTACTGCAGGCTGGAGTGTATGTACTCATGTGTGTTTGCTGCAGGGAGTGCATGTACCCATGTGTGTGTTCCTGCGGGATGGAGTGCATGTACCCATTTGTGTGTGCCGTGGGATGGAGTGTGTGTACCCATTTGTGTGTGCTGCGGGATGGAGTGCGTGTACCCATTTGTGTGTACCGCGGGATGGAATGCGTGTACCCATGTGTGTGTACTGCGGGATGGAGTGCGTGTACCCATTTGTGTGTGCCGTGGGATGGAATGCGTGTACCCATGTGTGTGCTCTGCATGGTGGAGTGTGTACCCATTTGTGTGTGCTGTGGGATGGAGTGCGTGTACCCATGTGTGTGTGCTGCATGGTGGAGTGTGTACCCATTTGTGTGTGCTGTGGGATGGAGTGTGTGTACCTATGTGTGTGTGCTGCGGGATGGAGTCTGTGTACCTATGTGTGTGTGCTGTGGGATGTAGTGCGTGTACCCATGTGTGTGTGCTGCGGGATGGAGTGCATGTATCCATTTGTGTGTGCTGCGGGATGGAGTGAGTGTACCCATTTGTGTGTGCTGCGGGATGGAGTGCGTGTACCCATGTGTGTGTGTGCTGCATGGTGGAGTGTGTACCCATTTGTGTGTGCTGTGGGATGGAGTGTGTGTACCTGTGTGTGTGCTGCGGGATGGAGTATGTGTACCTATGTGTGTGTGCTGCGGGATGTAGTGCGTGTGTGCTGCAGGATGGAGTGCATGTACCCATTTGTATGTGCCGCGGGATGGAGTGCGTGTACCCATGTGTGTGTTCCTGCGGGATGGAGTGCGTGTACCCATGTGTGTGTGCCGTGGGATGGAGGGTGTGTACCCATGTGTGTGTGCTGCGGATGGAGTGCGTGTACCCATGTGTGTGTGCCGTGGGATGGAGTGCGTGTACCCATGTGTGTGTGCCGTGGGATGGAGTATGTGTACCTATGTGTGTGTGCTGCGGGATGTAGTGCGTGTGTGCTGCAGGATGGAGTGCATGTACCCATTTGTGTGTGCCGCGGGATGGAGTGCGTGTACCCATGTGTGTGTTCCTGCGGGATGGAGTGCGTGTACCCATGTGTGTGTGCCGTGGGATGGAGGGTGTGTACCCATGTGTGTGTGCTGCGGATGGAGTGCGTGTACCCATGTGTGTGTGCTGCGGGATGTAGTGTGTGTACCCATGTGTGTGTGCTGCGGGATGTAGTGTGTGTACCCATGTGTGTGTGCTGCGGGATGGAGTGCGTGTACCCATGTGTGTGTGCTGCGGGATGGAGTGTGTGTACCCATGTGTGTGTGCTGTGGGATGGAGTGCGTGTACCCATGTGTGTGTGCCGTGGGATGGAGTATGTGTACCCATGTGTGTGTGCCGTGGGATGGAGGGCGTGTACCCATGTGTGTGTGCTGTGGGATGGAGGGCGTGTACCCATGTGTGTGTGCTGTGGGATGGAGGGTGTGTACCCATGTGTGTGTGCTGTGGGATGGAGTGCGTGTACCCATGTGTGTGTGCCGTGGGATGGAGGGCGTGTACCCATGTGTGTGTGCTGTGGGATGGAGTGCGTGTACCCATGTGTGTGTGCCGTGGGATGGAGTATGTGTACCTATGTGTGTGTGCCGTGGGATGGAGTGCGTGTACCCATGTGTGTGTGCTGTGGGATGGAGTGCGTGTACCCATGTGTGTGTGCTGCGGGATGGAGGGTGTGTACCCATGTGTGTGTGCTGCGGGATGTAGTGCGTGTACCCATGTGTGTGTGCTGCGGGATGGAGTGCGTGTACCCATGTGTGTGTGCTGTGGGATGGAGGGTGTGTACCCATGTGTGTGTGTCGCAGCGTGGAGTGATGTGTATCCTTCTCTCTGCCTCTTGTCTGCATCACATTGCCTTACACAGCCTGCATTCATTCATTTCAGATTTTTTTTTTTGTTCTGTTACAATATTAATGGGAGCATCAATAGCAGAGGACACGAGGAGCATTTTTAATATTTATCTGACAGGTGCAAATTTCACTTGAGGTTGTTGTTTACTGGGATCTGATAGCAGCAGGCGAGGCTGGGAGATTAATGGGAGGCAGCGTGGCCGGCTCTCCTCCTTGCACCTGAGCTGAGCTGAGCTGCCCTGAGAGGTTCGGAGGGGAGTGGGAGAGCATTTCATTAAGTTTCCAGCTCATGCAGCCAACCTGTTCTTTTCTGGGCAGAGTTCAGCTTTTGGGGAGAGCTTCGGATAGGACAGCGGTGCCAGCATGTGCTCACGCTCTGCACGTTGACAAGGACGTGGAGGTGCTGCTACAGGCAGGAAGGGGCATTTCATAACTGGACAGACTTTAAGCAAACTTATGTACACAAGTTCACTTTGAAAACTGGCAAGAAAGTGGCCTGGGTGGTGCGTAGGATAATCTGCCCAGTCCCAGTGCCTTGTACCCAGCAGAGCTGGCGTAAGCAGGGTGAGCAGAGACATTTCCACCATGCACTGAGCCCCGGCTCACCTCCTCTCAGCCGTCAGTCACATGCAACACAGTTTCATGCACATAAATGGCTTCCACAAGTCAGCCTGAAATGGTTAAAAGGATAAAGACACCTACAGCAGCTCTAACAGCAGTACAATAAGGTTAAAAGGTGCAGAGGGACAGGTTGCACACCGTGCGGGTGATATTCTAAGAGTTACCTGGTTTTATCTAACAGCAGTACAATAAGGTTAAAAGGTGCAGAGGGACAGGTTGCACACCGTGCGGGTGATATTCTAAGAGTTACCTGGTTTTATCTAACAGCAGTACAATAAGGTTAAAAGGTGCAGAGGGACAGGTTGCACACCGTGCGGGTGATATTCTAAGAGTTACCTGGTTTTATCTAACAGCAGTACAATAAGGTTAAAAGGTGCAGAGGGACAGGTTGCACACCGTGCGGGTGATATTCTAAGAGTTACCTGGTTTTATCTAACAGCAGTACAATAAGGTTAAAAGGTGCAGAGGGACAGGTTGCACGCCGTGCGGGTGATATTCTAAGAGTTACCTGGTTTTATCTAACAGCAGTACAATAAGGTTAAAAGGTGCAGAGGGACAGGTTGCACACCGTGCGGGTGATATTCTAAGAGTTACCTGGTTTTATCTAACAGCAGTACAATAAGGTTAAAAGGTGCAGAGGGACAGGTTGCACACCGTGCGGGTGATATTCTAAGAGTTACCTGGTTTATCTAACAGCAGTACAATAAGGTTAAAAGGTGCAGAGGGACAGGTTGCACACTGTGCGGGTGATATTCTAAGAGCAGGTTGCACACTGTGCGGGTGATATTCTAAGAGTTACCTGGTTTTATCTAACAGCAGTACAATAAGGTTAAAAGGTGCAGAGGGACAGGTTGCACGCCGTGCGGGTGATATTCTAAGTGTTACCTGGTTTTATCTAACAGCAGTACAATAAGGTTAAAAGGTGCAGAGGGACAGGTTGCACGCCGTGCGGGTGATATTCTAAGAGTTACCTGGTTTTATCTAACAGCAGTACAATACGGTTAAAAGGTGCAGAGGGACAGGTTGCACGCCGTGCGGGTGATATTCTAAGAGTTACCTGGTTTTATCTAACAGCAGTACAATAAGGTTAAAAGGTGCAGAGGGACAGGTTGCACGCCGTGCGGGTGATATTCTAAGAGTTACCTGGTTTTATCTAACAGCAGTACAATAAGGTTAAAAGGTGCAGGGGGACAGGTTGCACGCCGTGCGGGTGATATTCTAAGAGTTACCTGGTTTTATCTAACAGCAGTACAATAAGGTTAAAAGGTGCAGGGGGACAGGTTGCACGCCGTGCGGGTGATATTCTAAGAGTTACCTGGTTTTATCTAACAGCAGTACAATAAGGTTAAAAGGTGCAGAGGGACAGGTTGCACGCCGTGCGGGTGATATTCTAAGAGTTACCTGGTTTTATCTAACAGCAGTACAATAAGGTTAAAAGGTGCAGAGGGACAGGTTGCACGCCGTGCGGGTGATATTCTAAGAGTTACCTGGTTTTATCTAACAGCAGTACAATAAGGTAAAAGGTGCAGAGGGACAGGTTGCACGCCGTGCGGGTGATATTCTAAGAGTTACCGGGTTTTATCTAACAGCAGTACAATAAGGTTAAAAGGTGCAGGGGGACAGGTTGCACGCCGTGCGGGTGATATTCTAAGAGTTACCTGGTTTTATCTAACAGCAGTACAATAAGGTTAAAAGGTGCAGAGGGACAGGTTGCACGCCGTGCGGGTGATATTCTAAGTGTTACCAGGTTTTATCTAACAGCAGTACAATAAGGTTAAAAGGTGCAGAGGGACAGGTTGCACGCCGTGCGGGTGATATTCTAAGAGTTACCTGGTTTTATCTAACAGCAGTACAATAAGGTTAAAAGGTGCAGAGGGACAGGTTGCACGCCGTGCGGGTGATATTCTAAGAGTTACCTGGTTTTATCTAACAGCAGTACAATAAGGTAAAAGGTGCAGAGGGACAGGTTGCACGCCGTGCGGGTGATATTCTAAGAGTTACCTGGTTTTATCTAACAGCAGTACAATAAGGTAAAAGGTGCAGAGGGACAGGTTGCACGCCGTGCGGGTGATATTCTAAGAGTTACCGGGTTTTATCTAACAGCAGTACAATAAGGTTAAAAGGTGCAGGGGGACAGGTTGCACGCCGTGCGGGTGATATTCTAAGAGTTACCTGGTTTTATCTAACAGCAGTACAATAAGGTTAAAAGGTGCAGGGGGACAGGTTGCATGCCGTGCGGGTGATATTCTAAGTGTTACCAGGTTTTATCTAACAGCAGTACAATAAGGTTAAAAGGTGCAGAGGGACAGGTTGCACGCCGTGCGGGTGATATTCTAAGAGTTACCTGGTTTTATCTAACAGCAGTACAATAAGGTTAAAAGGTGCAGAGGGACAGGTTGCACGCCGTGCGGGTGATATTCTAAGAGTTACCTGGTTTTATCTAACAGCAGTACAATAAGGTTAAAAGGTGCAGAGGGACAGGTTGCACACCGTGCGGGTGATATTCTAAGAGTTCCTGGGTTTTATGCGGCAGAGGAGAGTGTGATTGGGCCTGGAGATAGGACACGAGGGATTTCTATGAAGCCGCGCCACCAGACGGTCCCTGCTCCTTCAGGCTCCAGCACTGCCCTGAACAAAGTGCAGCTTCTCCTCGGTAAAGAGACGAGAAGAGCGAGCTTCCCGGCAGCAGAAAGACGTCCGCACAGGCACAGTCTCAGCAGCAGCAAAAGAAATATCCGGAGCAGTCCCTTACACTGGAAGTCGCTGCTGGCCCTGGACGTCTCCTCTCCTTCCCTCCTAACCTGAGCAGCAGGAGACCCCCAGATCTTGGCTGGATCCCCTCCCGTCAGCTGTGACTGGGGGCAGGCTTTATCCCCTTACAGCCAGGCCAATCTACCTGTCTGATACCTTCTCCCCTTCCAATGGGACTCACAGGGACCTCTGGAGCCGACCCTCGTCTGAGAGGTCAGGGGACGTACCTGCCTTAATTTGAAAGAAGGGTCGAGCGGGAAACCAGGAGAACACCCTCATTTCGGATGTGGTCAATAACTGGAACCATTACAGCATTAAAAGTCATCGAAAGGCCTTTAACTCAGCCCTAAAACCCTCAGCTGGGGCTGAGCGGACGCGCAGCTGTTCACAGCTTTGAAACTCTGCTTAAAGCAATGCACAGGGCGGCTCCCAGTCAAAGTCCACGGCACAAAGCTGCGTTCATGTGGTCAGAGACCCCCGGCCCGGGGGGGCGTGCGGAGTCCTCAACCCTCCAGCAGGCACATCCTTCCGCCCCCTGCCCCTGCTGCATCCGAGGCCCAATCCCAGCCACGCCGTCCCAAAAGAGACGATAAAATGAGACGACGAATTGTGCCAAGTGCTGCCGAGCCATCCGGCCAAAAAAGCAGCATCGCCTTCATTAGGGGGTCTCCAAGGGGGTCCAACGGCGACTCCTTCCCGCCTTTAGTCTCACTTAATTCTTGTAATTCACCCATTTTTCAACCTTTTCCCCCAATGTAGGTAAATTAGATATTGGGGAATCATTTGAGACTTCGCTGCCGGGTAACTCCAACTTCTGTTTTTATCAGGCCGCCTACTGGCGAGTGGATCAAGCATATAAATCTACCGTCATAGTCAGGAGAAACTCATTAGTAATGCAAGAATCAGCAGAATCCAAATGTAAATTAAAAACCCCTAGAACCAACAAATTATTTAATCTCATTCTGCAAGGTCAGTAATGTTTCTCCAGGGAGGTCTGATAATCTGGCGGGCGATATATCTATTTATTTATTTATTTAACCATTTTTATATACCGATGCTCGTATGGACATCACATCGGTTTACATAAAACGAAAGGGAAGAGGAGGAAGAGAAATCGGAATAAAAAAAAGTTACATTACAAGAAATAACTGAATAAATAGGTTACATTCTAACAAATAACTGATTAGATAAATAAGAGAGGCTAAGAGAAATGAAAAGGATAGAGGAGAGCGAATAGATAAGGGGGAGAAGTTAGAGGAAGAGGTAACTAGTTTAAGAAAACATAAGATTAACTGAAAGGGGGAGGATGTACAGTGGGGGGGTAGGAGGTTGTCAGATAAGAGTGGAGGGGGCCTGTTTAAAGAGCCAGGTTTTTAATTTCGTTTTGAAGGTCTGGGTGCAAGGCTGAAGTTGAATATCAGGGGGCATCGACTTCCCGTGCTGGGGGCCGGCAATGGATAAAGCAGAAGGTCCATCTTTTTAATTCACATCCGTTTCTTGAGGTAATTGTAGTGGAAGTCTTCCAGGTGTTATGGTATTCCTATATATAATGATGATCCCTCCCCCTGATTATCTTACAAGCCAGCTTTCCAGCCCCGGAGAGCCACTCAGCACCACACAACTGGGGAGGGGGGATTTCTCTGAGATCAGTAGATTTGGGGCAGGTTCACCTGCAAGGTTAAACTGGACCAAGGATACCTTCAAAAAAACCCACAATGTCTACACCAAACTTCTGCTCCAAAAGAAAAAGAGTTTGCTTTGAAAATAACCAGTTCAGCAAAAAAAAACAACAACTAAATTCACAGGTTCAGTACAGCAGAAAACTGCAGGAAAGACAATTCAACCCTCACAAAATCTCAATTTTCCCTCTCCATAACCCTTTTTCCAAGGTCACCTCTTCTTTTCTCTAATCTTCTAGATCCTCTGAGGTCCCAGAGCAAAACGCAGGCTCCTCCCCAAGTTCTCTTTTCCACCAAACACCTCCAGTTACTCACATAGCATCAGGAATGGCTCCAGGTCATCCCCTGACCTTAGGCTCCTCGCACGCACCGCTCCGACTCAAATCTCCAGCCTCTTCACTTCTCTCAGACTCCTCAGCACAAGCGGCACCACTGCTGGCAGTACCTACCACACCTCTCAGTCTTTTCCCTTCTCCAGAGCCTAAATCCTTTAGCTCAGAGCCCCCCACTGGACTGGCCCACACTGTCACTCAAGTTAATAGCCATGATACCCCTTGTCCTCCTAGTGAATGTCCTGCTTTAGAAAATCCTCCATTATAAAGCTAGTACAACCCTTCAGAAAACCCTTTGCACTCTCATTGACCTTCCCTGGCTGGAAAAATCCTGTTGTTAGACATAGGACTCATTCTCCTTTATTACCAGTACGCCATCTGGTGGCCATTAGGTCATGTACTTCTCCTGTAGGTTTTTCAATATCTACCCTAAGAAGACCAAGGTAGAGCACATAAGTGCTATTACTTATTTCTATAATACTTCTTGACATTCACAGCACCTGTGTGTTCACCCACCTCTGCAATTTTATGACTCAGTTTCATACAGTGGAGGAGGCCAATGACCTTCCACTACACACAGAGGATGGGAAGGGTCTTGTCAGCCAATCCAGCAATTTGAATTTTAGATTTAATTACATGTCTTTTCAAACTTGAGATCAAGATGAGTTATAAATTCAGGTACAGTTGGTAGGTCCCTTCCCCAGAGAGCTTACAATCTGATGCAATGGAGGGTAAAGTGACTTGCCCATGGTCGCAAGACATTTCAATGAGAGAAGTGGGATTTGAACTCCGATTTTCAGCTTGCTGCTCTAACCACTAGGCTACTCCAGTTCGATTGGCTGACACTGACTCAGTGCAGGGGCCATGGAAGACAACTCAGCAATTCTGTTAGTGTAAGAGCAAGGTGTGCAGGGGCATGTCGTTCAGTGATTCTGTTGGCTGATGGTGGTTCCGTGCAGGGGCATGTCCTTCAGGGATTCCATTGGCTGATAGGTGGTTCCGTGCAGGGGTATGTCATTCAGCGATTCCATTGGCTAATGGTTCCGTGCAGGGGCATGTCATTCGGGGATTCCGTTGGCTGACGGTGGTTCCATGCAGGGGCACGTCATTCGGGGATTCCGTTGGCTGACGGTGGTTCCGTGCGGGGGCATGTCATTCAGGGATTCCGTTGGCTGACGGTGGTTCTGTGCAGGGCATGTCCTTCAGGGATTCCATTGGCTGATAGGTGGTTCCGTGCAGGGGTATGTCATTCAGCGATTCCATTGGCTAATGGTTCCGTGCAGGGGCATGTCATTCAGGGATTCCGTTGGCTGACGGTGGTTCCATGCAGGGGCACATCATTCGGGGATTCCGTTGGCTGACGGTGGTTCCGTGCGGGGGCATGTCATTCAGGCATTCCGTTGGCTGACGGTGGTTCTGTGCAGGGCATGTCATTCAGGATTCTGTTGGCTGACGATGATTCTGTGCAGGGCATGTCGTTCAGGGATTCTGTTGGCTTTCGGTGGTTCCATGCAGGGGCACGTCATTCAGGGATTCCGTTGGCTGACGGTGCTTCCGTGCAAGGCATGTCATTCAGGGATTCCGTTGGCTGACGGTGCTTCCGTGCAGGGCCATGTCGTTCAGGGATTCCGTTGGCTGACGGTGGTTCCGTGCAGGGCATGTCATTCAGGGATTCCGTTGGCTGACGGTGCTTCCGTGCAGGGCATGTCGTTCAGGGATTCCGTTGGCTGACGGTGCTTCCGTGCAGGGCCATGCCGTTCAGGGATTCCGTTGGCTGACGGTGCTTCCGTGCAGGCCATGTCGTTCAGGGATTCCATTGGCTGATGGTAGTTCCGTGCAGGGGCATGTCGTTCAGGGATTCCGTTGGCTGAAGGTGGTTCCGTGCAGGGCATGTCGTTCAGGGATTCCGTTGGCTGACGGTGCTTCCGTGCAGGGGCATGTCGTTCAGGGATTCCGTTGGCTGACGGTGGTTCCATGCAGGGCATGTTGTTGAGGGATTCCGTTGGCTTACGGTGGTTCCGTGCAGGGGCATGTCATTCAGGATTCCATTGGCTGACGATGGTTCCGTGCAGGGCACGTCGTTCAGGGATTCCGTTGGCTTTCGGTGGTTCCATGGAGGGGCACGTCGTTCAGGGATTCCGTTGGCTGACGATGGTTCCGTGCAGGGGCATGTCATTCAGGGATTCTGTTGGCTGACAGTTGTTCCGTGCAGGGCATGTCATTCAGGGATTCCGTTGGCTGACAGTGGTTCCGTGCAGGGGCATGTCATTCAGGGATTCCATTGGCTGACGGTGGTTCCGTGCAGGGCATGTCATTCAGGGATTCCGTTGGCTGACGGTGGTTCTGTGCAGGGGCATGTCGTTCAGGGATTCCGTTGGCTGACGGTGGTTCTGTGCAGGGCATGTCGTTCAGGGATTCCATTGAATGATGGTGGTTCCGTGCAGGGCATGTTGTTCAGGGATTCCGTTGGCTGACGGTGGTTCTGTGCAGGGGCATGTCGTTCAGGGATTCCGTTGGCTGACGGTGGTTCTGTGCAGGGCATGTCGTTCAGGGATTCCATTGAATGATGGTGGTTCCGTGCAGGGCATGTCGTTCAGGGATTCCGTTGGCTGACGGTGGTTCCGTGCAGGGCATGTCGTTCAGGGATTCCGTTGCTGACGGTGCTTCAATGCAGGGGAATGTCGTTCAGGGATTCCCATTGGCTGATGGTGGTTCCGTGCAGGGCATGTCATTCAGGGATTCCCATTGGCTGACGGTGGTTCCATGCAGGGGCATGTTGTTCAGGGATTCCGTTGGCCGACGGTGGTTCCGTGCAGGGGAATGTTGTTCAGGGATTCCGTTGGCCTACGGTGGTTCCGTGCAGTGGCATGTCGTTCAGGGATTACGTTGGCTGATGGTGGTTCCGTGCAGTGGCATGTCATTCAGGGATTACGTTGGCTGATGGTGGTTCCGTGCAGCGGCATGTCGTTCAGGGATTACGTTGGCTGATGGTGGTTCCGTGCAGGGGCATGTCGTTCAGGGATTCCGTTGGCTGATGGTGGTTCCGTGCAGGGGCATGTCGTTCAGGGATTACGTTGGCTGATGGTGGTTCCGTGCAGGGGCATGTCGTTCAGGGATTACGTTGGCTGATGGTGGTTCCGTGCAGGGGCATGTCGTTCAGGGATTACTTTGGCTGATGGTGGTTCCATGCAGGGGCATGTCGTTCAGGGATTCCGTTGGCTGATGGTGGTTCCGTGCAGGGCATGTCGTTCAGGGATTCCGTTGGCTGACGGTGGTTCCGTGCAGGGCATGTCGTTCAGGGATTACGTTGGCTGATGGTGGTTCCGTGCAGGGCATGTCATTCAGGGATTCCGTTGGCTGATGGTGGTTCCGTGCAGGGGCATGTCGTTCAGGGATTCCGTTGGCTGACGGTGGTTCTGTGCAGGGCATGTCGTTCAGGGATTCCGTTGGCTGATGGTGGTTCCGTGCAGGGCATGTCGTTCAGGGATTCCGTTGGCTGATGGTGGTTCCGTGCAGGGGCATGTCGTTCAGGGATTCCGTTGGCTGATGGTGGTTCTGTGCAGGGCATGTCATTCAGGGATTCCGTTGGCTGATGGTGGTTCCGTGCAGGGCATGTCGTTCAGGGATTCCGTTGGCTGATGGTGGTTCCGTGCAGGGGCATGTCGTTCAGGGATTCCGTTGGCTGATGGTGGTTCCGTGCAGGGGCATGTCGTTCAGGGATTCCGTTGGCTGATGGTGGTTCCGTGCAGGGGCATGTCGTTCAGGGATTCCGTTGGCTGATGGTGGTTCCGTGCAGGGGCATGTCGTTCAGGAATTTCACTAGCTGATGATAACTTGGCATGGGGGTGTCAGCCAATCCCGCAACTTGATTGGCCAGGGGTAAGTCAGGGCTTTGTAAGCATGATGAGAGCTTTGGCATCTGCTGGCTTTCTGCCAGCGCTCCCTCTCACGCTCTACCTCTTCCTCCCTCAGCTACGCGAGTTAAGGCTTATTCTAAGTCTGATAGGCTGGACTGCCTGTGACCTCAGGGCTTACTTCTGAATGAGGTCCTCTCGGTCAGAGCTCCCCAGACTTTGGCTCCAGATTTTCAGGACAGGTTGATCCAGTCCTGGTTTTTTTCTCTATTGCAGGCAGAGACGTGAAGTTCTGATTTTCCTAAGGAATGCATTAGTAAATCAGAACTACAAGTCCCTGCATGCAATGGGGGTAATACCTGGAATAGATCAATCTAACCTGAAACTCTGGAGTCAGCTGGCAATCCTATTTGGGTCTGGCAACAGTTATTGTGGAGAAGGTGGGAAACCCAGAATCTGACCACGAGGCCCATGTGGTCTGCAGGGCTGTAGTTCTATGTCGTGCCACGTGTGTACACACAGATACACACACACACACAGAAACACTCTGCCTGGCATTCAGCTGGGGCTGAGATGCCCGGGTGGAGACTGAGCCTCTCCCCAACTTCCTCTGCCGCTGCCTGTGTAGGGAACGATCCCATTACTGACCCCCTGCAGCAGCTCCTAGGACTTATTCCCCTGCCTAAGAATCCCTCCCAGGCCTTTCCCAGTTGAGGGGACGTGCCTGGAAGACAAATCACCAATGCGTAGCTGTCCTCCCCCCTACCCCTGATGAATGGAAGGAGAGAGGCGAACTCCTAAAGATTGGCACCTGATAGTCTCCCTGGGAAGCGCAAGGCTGCCCCTGTCCACACATAACAAATGAGAGCGATGCCGACCCAGATACAGGCCTGGGGATTTGCTTATATGGTTATAATATGTATCAGATTGCTTAGGAATTATCGCCCAGTACCGGGGAATGGGCTGTAGAGTCGTGTGCATCTGAGCTGGCTGGCTCCCTTCCACCAAATTGTTCCCAGAAATAATCTCTCATTGCATATTTTCACACCTGTGGATACAGTCTCAGTGCAATGTTTGTAATACAAACTCTCTCCTGTCCAGTACCCGCCGGCGCCATCTGCTCCGGCCTGATCTGTCTCGGGGTGCACAAGACAGTGTGTGTGTGTGTGTGCGTGTGTGTCTGAGTGAGTGTGTGAATATGAGTGAAACTCTCCCTGGGGGTAATGCCTCCAATCAGATTTGTTTTGTCCATGCCTTGGCAGGAATGACAGTAGACATGATGCTCACTCTTAATACTGGCATTGACCTTACAGGGTGTAAGGTGTACAGGTGACGTATCAAGGTGTGCTGGATGTGTGTGTGTGTGTGTGTGTGTGTGTGAGAGTGTGTGTGTGAAACTCTCCCTGCGGGTAATGTCTCCAATCAGATTTGTTTTGCGCCTGCCTTGGCAGGAATGACGCTCACTCTTAATACTGGCATTGAGTTTACAGGATGCAATGTGTACAGGTGACGTATCAAGGTGTGCTGGATGTGTGTGTGTGTGTGTGTGTGTGTGTGTGTGTGTGAGAAACTCTCCCTGGGGGTAATGTCTCCAATCAGATTTGTTTTGTGCATGCCTTGGCAGGAATGACTCTCACTCTTAATACTGGCATTGAGTTTACAGGATGTAATGTGTACAGGTGACGTATCAAGGTGTGCTGGATGTGTGGATGTGTGTGTGTGTGTGTGTGTGTGTGTGTGTGTGTGTGTGAAACACTCCCTGGGGGTAATGTCTCCAATCAAATTTGTTTTGCGCCTGCCTTGGCAGGAATGACGCTCACTCTTAATACTGGCATTGAGTTTACAGGATGTAATGTGTACAGGTGACATATCAAGGTGTGCTGGATGTGTGGATGTGTGTGTGTGTGTGTGTGAGTGTGTGTGTGAAACTCTCCCTGGGGGTATTGACTCCAATCAGATTTGTTTTGAGCATGCCTTGGCAGGAATGACGCTCACTCTTAATACTGGCATTGAGTTTACAGGATGTAATGTGTACAGGTGACGTATCAAGGTGTGCTGGATGTGTGTGTGTGTGTGTGTGTGTGTGTGAAACTCTCCCTGGGGGTAATGTCTCCAATCAGATTTGTTTTGCGCATGCCTTGGCAGGAATGACGCTCACTCTTAATACTGACATTGAATTTACAGGATGTAATATGTACAGGTGACGTATCAAGGTGTGCTGGATGTGTGTGTGTGTGTGTGTGTGTGTGTGTGTGTGTGAGTGTGTGAGTGTGTGTGTGAAACTCTCCCTGGGGGTAATGTCTCCAATCAGATTTGTTTTGTGCATGCCTTGGCAGGAATGACGCTCACTCTTAATACTGGCATTGACCTTACAGGATGTAATATGTACAGGTGACGTATCAAGGTGTGCTGGATGTGTGTGTGTGTGTGTGTGTGTGTGTGTGTGAGTGTGTGAGTGTGTGTGTGAAACTCTCCCTGGGGGTAATGTCTCCAATCAGATTTGTTTTGCGCCTGCCTTGGCAGGAATGACGCTCACTCTTAATACTGACATTGAATTTACAGGATGTAATGTGTACAGGTGACGTATCAAGGTGTGCTGGATGTGTGTGTGTGTGTGTGTGTGTGTGTGAGTGTGTGTGTGAAACTCTCCCTGGGGGTAATGTCTCCAATCAGATTTGTTTTGCGCATGCCTTGGCAGGAATGACGCTCACTCTTAATACTGACATTGAATTTACAGGATGTAATATGTACAGGTGACGTATCAAGGTGTGCTGGATGTGTGTGTGTGTGAGTGTGTGAGTGTGTGTGTGAAACTCTCCCTGGGGGTAATGTCTCCAATCAGATTTGTTTTGCGCATGCCTTGGCAGGAATGACGCTCACTCTTAATACTGACATTGAATTTACAGGATGTAATATGTACAGGTGACGTATCAATGTGTGCTGGATGTGTGTGTGTGTGTGTGTGTGAGTGTGTGAGTGTGTGTGTGAAACTCTCCCTGGGGGTAATGTCTCCAATCAGATTTGTTTTGCGCATGCCTTGGCAGGAATGACGCTCACTCTTAATACTGACATTGAATTTACAGGATGTAATATGTACAGGTGACGTATCAAGGTGTGCTGGATGTGTGGATGTGTGTGTGTGTGAGTGTGTGTGTGAAACTCTCCCTGGGGGTAATGTCTCCAATCAGATTTGTTTTGCGCATGCCTTGGCAGGAATGACGCTCACTCTTAATACTGACATTGAATTTACAGGATGTAATATGTACAGGTGACGTATCAAGGTGTGCTGGATGTGTGTGTGTGTGTGTGTGTGAGTGTGTGAGTGTGTGTGTGAAACTCTCCCTGGGGGTAGTCTCCAATCAGATTTGTTTTGCGCATGCCTTGGCAGGAATGACGCTCACTCTTAATACTGACATTGAATTTGCAGGATGTAATGTGTACAGGTGACGTATCAAGGTGTGCTGGATGTGTGTGTGTGTGTGTGTGTGTGTGTGTGTGAGTGTGTGAGTGTGTGTGTGAAACTCTCCCTGGGGGTAATGTCTCCAATCAGATTTGTTTTGCGCATGCCTTGGCAGGAATGACGCTCACTCTTAATACTGGCATTGACCTTACAGGGTGTAATGTGTACAGGTGACGTATCAAGGTGTGCTGGAAGTTCTTTTTAATCAGGCCAGTGGTGCCCAATTTGACTGGGACTATTTCTGTGTCTTTCTGCTACATTTTCTTGCTCTCTGATTGCATCATTTGCTGTGTGAGGATCTTCTCTCTCTCTCCTCATGCGATCCACAGCAAATCGCTTGGTACTGAGGCTGCTCTCGTGTTTTTCTCCTCTTCCACCAGGTCCTGTTTTCTAGCGTCGAGCTTTTTATCGCTTGGAATGGGAATGTCCCGGGTGCCGTGGTCACTCCTTCTGTCCGGCTCGGGATCGCGGTGCGCCTCTGGCGCAGAGATGTTCCAGTGCATGAGTCCTGGCTCCTTATTGTGCCTCTCTGTGACATCAGCACAAGATGTGCACAATCTGCTTTTGCCCGTTTTACCGCTCTTTACTAGGCAGCCTGTGAACCATCGTCTGCGCTGCCGCAATTCTCAGTTCCCCTCTTCAGCATTCCTGTGCCGGGGTTTGATTCACTGCTGCCCTGTGCAAAAAGTTACTGTGCTACCCCCTCCCTCCCCGATTCATTCAGTCTCTGTCCTGGGCCCAGCAAATAAAGCCCGGCTCCCTCCTGCAACCTAAACTTTGAAAAACGGACACGTCGCCGCCCTCCCCAGAACCTATGGATAGGATAGGGAAATGTATTAGGTACCCCAGGAAAACCTTACAGCCTTGCACACTCACACACACACACACACACACACACTCCGCCTCATACACTCACACACTCACTCCGCCTCACACACACACACTCACACACACACACACACACACTCCGCCTCATACACTCACACACTCACTCCGCCTCACACACACACACACACACACACACACTCCGCCTCATACACTCACACACTCACTCCGCCTCACACACACACACACACACACACACACACACTCCGCCTCATACACTCACACACTCACTCCGCCTCACAAACACACACTCACACACACACACACACACACACACACTCCGCCTCATACACTCACACACTCACTCCGCCTCACACACACACACACACACACACACTCCGCCTCATACACTCACACACTCACTCCGCCTCACAAACACACACTCACACACACACACACACACACACACTCCGCCTCATACACTCACACACTCACTCCGCCTCACACACACACACACACACACACACTCCGCCTCATACACTCACACACTCACTCCGCCTCACACACACACACTCACACACACACACACACACACACACTCCGCCTCACACACACACACGCACACTCCCTCACCTTTTACAGACACACACAATTAAATTATGTATTTATAAAACATTTTACATGACAAACAACATTCAAGAATACAGCCCTATGAGGCAAAAATATCCCTTCTAACCTGCATATTATATTTACATGCACTGCTGTGGTGCCAACCAGAAACCTGCAAAAAAGTCACTTGGAGCTCCTATGGAATTAGACTTTTTGTAATGTGTGCTGGGTGTGAGCTTGGCCCTCAGAAAGCCATGAACAAACAGAATTACCATTACAATATAGTAATCCTCCCATTCCAAAACAACCTTATCTATGCAAAGGCAACACTGCACATATTACACCAGGCCCTAGAACACCAATAAAACTCTTATTAGGAAACCAGGCTGCTATAGATCCCTACACAGAAGTTACATGCCAGCAAAATACTTCACCTCTGTCACATATGCAGAACACAGAGAGATCCTGACCAAATACAGAATAAAGAACATAAGAACATAAGAACTTGCCATGCTGGGTCAGACCAAGGGTCCATCAAGCCCAGCATCCTGTTTCCAACAGAGGCCAAACCAGGCCACAAGAACCTGGCAATTACCCAAACACTAAGAAGATCCCATGCTACTGATGCAATTAATAGCAGTGGCTATTCCCTAAGTAAACTTGATTAATAGGAGTTAATGGACTTCTCCTCAAGAACCCATCCAAACCTTTTTTGAACCCAGCTACACTAACTGCACTAACCACATCCTCTGGCAACAAATTCCAGAGCTTTATTGTGCGTTGAGTGAAAAAGAATTTTCTCCGATTAGTCTTAAATGTGCTACTTGCTAACTTCATGGAATGCCCCCTAGTCCTTCTATTATTCGAAAGAGTAAATAACTGAGTCACATCTACTCATTCAAGACCTCTCATGATCTTAAAGACCTCTATCATATCCCCCCTCAGCCGTCTCTTCTCCAAGCTGAACAGCCCTAACCTCTTTAGTCTTTCCTCATAGGGGAGTTGTTCCATTCCCCTTATCATTTTGGTTGCCCTTCTCTGAACCTTCTCCATTGCAACTATATCTTTTTTGAGATGCGGCGACCAGAATTGTACACAGTATTCAAGGTGCGGTCTCACCATGGAGCGATACAGAGGCATTATAACATTTTCTGTTTTATTAACCATTCCCTTTCTAATAATTCCCAACATTCTGTTTGCTTTTTTGACTGCTGCAGCACACTGAGCCGACGATTTCAATGTGTTTTCCACTATGATGCCGAGATCTTTTTCCTGAGTGGTAGCTCCTAATATGGAACCTAACATCGTGTAACTACAGCAAGGGTTATTTTTCCCTATATGCATCACCTTGCGCTTATCCACATTAAATTTCATCTGCCATTTGGATGCCCAATCTTCCAGTCTTGCAAGGTCCTCCTGTAATGTATCACAGTCTGCTTGTGATTTAACTACTCTGAATAATTTTATATCATCTGCAAATTTGATTACCTCACTCGTCATATTACTTTCCAGATCATTTATAAATATATTGAAAAGCACCGGTCCAAGTACAGATCCCTGAGGCACTCCACTGTTTACCCTTTTCCACTGAGAAAATTGACCATTTAATCCTACTCTCTGTTTCCTGTCTTTTAGCCAGTTTGTAATCCACGAAAGGACATCGCTTCCTATCCCATGACTTTTTAGTTTTCTTAGAAGCCTCTCATGAGGAACTTTGTCAAACGCCTTCTGAAAATCCAAATACACTACATCTACCGGTTCACCTTTATCCACATGTTTATTAACCCCTTCAAAAAAAGGAAGCAGATTTGTTAGGCAAGACTTCCCTTGGGTAAATCCATGTTGACTGTGTTCCATTAAATCATGTCTTTCTATATGTTCTGTGATTTTGATCTTGAGAATAGTTTCCACTATTTTTCCCGGCACTGAAGTCAGGCTCACTGGTCTATAGTTACCCGGATCGCCCCTGCAGCCCTTTTTAAATATTGGGGTTACATTCGCCACCCTCCAGTCCTTCAGGTACAATGGATGATTTTAATGATAGGTTACAAATTTTAACTAATAGATCAGAAATTTCATTTTTGAGTTCCTTCAGTACCCTAGGATGCATACCATCCGGTCCAGGTGATTTGCCACTCTTTAGTTTGTCAATCTGGCCTACTACATCTTCCAGGTTCACAGTGATTTTGTTCAGTTCGTCTGACTCATCACCCCTGAAAACCATCTCCAGAACTGATATCTCCCCAACATCCTCATTAGTAAACACGGAAGCAAAGAATTTATTTCGTCTTTCTGCAATGGCCTTATCTTCCCAAGAGCCCCTTTAACCCCTTGGTCATCTAATGGTCCAACCGACTCCCTCACAGGTTTCCTGCTTCGGATATATTTTAAAAAGTTTTTATTATGAGTTTTTGCCTCTATGGCCAACTTCAATTCAAATTCTCTCTTCACCTGTCTTATCAATGTTTTACACTTAACTTGACAATGCTTATGTTTTATCCTATTTTCTTCAGATGGATCCTTCTTCCAATTTTTGAAGGATGTTTTTTTGGCTAAAATAGCCTCTTTCACCTCACCTTTTAACCATGACGGTAATCGTTTTGCCTTCCTTCCACCTTTCTTTGGCCATCTGTTCTTCCGCCTGACCTTTTTGTTTTCCTGATTCCTTTCTTCGTCTCCCTCAGTTTTCACAGATATTCTTCCCTGTGTTCCTTTTTTTGGGATCCTTTATACTTCTGGAACGCTGTTCTTTTTGGCTTTATTTTTTCAGCCACCTCCTTTGAGAACCAGATTGGTTTCTTTTTCTTCTTACTTTTGTTTACTTTTCTAACAAACAGATTTGTTTCCTTTGTAATTGATCCTTTCCGTTTAGCTCAGTTTTTCCACCTCACCCAGTTTCTCCCGGCTTTCCAGTTCTTCCTCTAGGTACGTCCCCATTTCCACAAAATCTGTAATTTGAAATTCAAAACTGGGATCTTTGTGTGTTTTCTCTGTATCTTATTTGCATAATCGAACCCTACTGATTGATGATCACTGGTGCTCAGGTGAGCCCCTACCCGAACATGAGACACATTATCCCCACTAGTGAGCACCAGATCGAGTATTATTCTCTCTCTCTCGTGGGCTCCATTACCATTGTTTGAGCAGAACCTCTTGCAGGGCATCCACTGTCTCTCTACTTCTCATAGATTCTGCAGAAGGGATTCTCCAATCCACATCCGGCAGATTAAAATCTCCAAGGAGCAACACTTCACCCTTCTTTCCCACCTTTTGGATGTTTTCTATGAGTTCTCTGTCCAGTTCTTCTGTTCTGAGTCGGTGGCCTGCAGATCACACCCGTAACAATGGAAGCCCCATCTTCTTTTATTAGGACAGTCCACAAAGCTGCTTCTCTACCCCACGTCCCTTGCACTTCAGTTGCTTGGATATTGCTTTTGACATAAAGAGCGACTCCTCCCCCTTTTCTGTCTTCTCTGCCTTTCTTAGCCTGTAATGATGGTCTCCCAAATCATGAGAAGGTGTAAACCAGGTCTCCGTAACAGCAACAATGTCCACATCTGCCTCCACCGATAGGGCCCGCGGGTCTGGGACTTTCTTGCCCGGACGACGAGCGTCTGTGTTCATAGCTTTCCAGCTGCTCTCCACAGTCACCATTTCTGCTTTTTCTGCACCGACTGCTTCTGTTAGAGGCTGGGGGTGACATGGCAAGGTCCCGGGCCGCCTCCTGCCACCCCCGCTCCCTGGTTTAAATGCCCGATAATGTCCGTGCAGGGGATCCTCCTATCCCCCTCCCCTAAACACTTCTCCTTCTGTCCACACAAGATTGATAATGAGAGAAACACCTTTTACCGCTGCAATTTTCATATTTAATGAGCGTGACTCAGAAACTATTACATGAATTAGTCAAATCCCACAGACCCTTTGTGGTCTGCGGGGTAATTAATATGCAAGGACGGCTTTGGTGCTTTCTCAGCTTCTGCTCTGCGAGGGCCTGAGCTGGGGGGGGCCCCCGGGTTACTTCCCTGGCTCCCCCGTCCTCCTGTCTGGTACACGTCACTCTGTCCTTCCTCGGCGAGCTCGCCCTCCTGCCACTGACAATCTGCTCCCCGTGATTTATGGGACGCCCAGCGCCGGGGCGCACAGACCGCAACATTTCCAGTTTACACAAGAACTGCCTACAAAAATGAGCTCCACTAATTTATTTCCTTCATTAACCACTTCTGAGTGAGAGAGGAACCTGCCAGCCCTGCTCTCCCCCACCACTGAGAGGGGCC